>NC_057825.1:43428536-43728536 GCF_910594005.1 Cervus elaphus | reverse complement strand
TTCAGTAAAGTTTGAGGAAACAAGTTTAATACACAGAAACCTGTTACATTTCTATACATTAACAATGAAAGCTCCAAAAGAGAAATTTAAGACAATCCCATCTGCCAATGCTACAAAAAAGAATTAAAATACCAAGGAATAAACCTACCTAAGGAGACAAAAGAACTGTACCCCAAAACTGTAAGATGCTGATTAAAAAAATTGCTGATGACACAAACAGATGGTGAGATATACTGTGTTCTTGGATTGGAAGAAGCAATATTGTCAAAATGACTATACTGTCCAAGGCAATCTACAGATTCAATGAAACCCCTATGAAATTACCAATGGAATTTTTCACAGAACTAGAATAAAAAAAATTTTTAATTTGTGTGAAACACAAAAGACTTCAATGAGCCAAAGGAATCCTGAGAAAGAAAAAGAGAGCTGGAGGAATCAGGCTCCCTGACATCAGACTATACCACAAAGTTACAGTACTCAAAACAGTATAGTATGGGCACAAAAACAGAAATATAGATCAATAGAATAGGATAGACAGTCCAGAAATAAATTCACAGACCTGTGGTCAATTAATATACAACAAAGGAAGCAAGCTAATACAATGAGCAAAGATAGTCTCTTCAATAAGTGCTGCTGGGATAACTGGACAGCTACATGTAAAGAATGAAATTAGAACATTCTCTAACACCATGCACAAAAATAATGTAAAAATGGATTAAAGACCTAAAGGAAAGACCACAACACAATAAAAGTCTCAAGGGAAAACATAGGCAAAACATTCTTTGATATAAACTTCAGCAATATCTTTTTGGATCCACCTCTTAGAGTAATGAAAATTAAAACAAAAATAAACAAATGGGGGTACTTCCTTCTTGGTCCAGTGCTTAGGATTTCACCTGCCAATGCAGGGGATTGCAGGTTCAATTCCAGGTCAGGGAGCTAAGTTCCCACACACCTCATGGTGGAAAAGAAAAAAAACAAACAGCAAAAAACTATGTTAACAAACTCAAGAGGCTTTTAAAAATGGTCCACTAAAAAGAGGGGGGGAACCTAATTAAACTTAAAAGCATTTGCAGAGCAAAGGGAACCATAAACAAAACAAAAAGACAACACACAGAATGGGAGAAAATATTTGCAACATACAGATAGCTCATGCACCTAAATATCAAAAAAGCAAACAATCTAATCAAAAACTAATTAGAAAGGGCTTCCCTGGTGGCTCAGTGGTAAAGAATCTGCCTGTCTCAATGCAGGAGACATGGGTTAGATCCCTGATCTGGGAGGATCCCACATGCCAAGAAGCAACTAAGCCTGTGTGCCACAACTATTGAGCCTGTGCTCTAGAGCCCAGGATCTGCAACTGCTGAAGCTCACACATCCTAGATCCCATGCTCTCCATCACAAAAAGCCACTGAGTGAGAAGCCTGTGCACTGCAGCTAGAGAGTAGCCCTTCGAAGCAGCACAGCCAACAATAAACAAACAAAATTATATGTTAAAAGTTGTTTTTAAATGGGCAGAAGATCTGAATAGATATTTCTCCAAAGAAGACATATAGATGGGCAAAAAGCACATGAAAAAATGCTCAATGCCACTGCTTATTACATAAACGCAATTAAAACTTGCAACGAAGTATCACTTCTCATCAGTCTGAATGGTCAGCATCAAAAAGTCTACAAATAGTAAACGCTGCAGAGGATGTTGAGAAACAGGAACCCTCCTACACAGTGGAAGGGAATGCAAATTGGTACAACCAACATGGAGAATCAGTATGGAGCACTGTATAGACATTCCTTTAAAAAGTAAATATAGAATTACTATGTGATCCAGAAATTCCACTCCTGGGCATACATCCAGAGAAAACCATAATTTAAAAAGGTATCAATGCCCAAGCGTCCAAAGCCCAATGTTCACTGCAACACTGTTTACAATAGCCAAGAGAAAGTGAAAGTCACCCAGTCATGTCAGACTCTTTGCTACCACATGGACTATACAGTCCATGGAATTCTCCAGGCCAGAATACTGGAGTGGGTAACTTTTCCCAAATATCATATGATATCACTTATATGTGGAGTTTTAAAAAAATTATACAAATGAACTTAACTAGTAAACAGAAACAGACTCAAAGAATTAGAAAATAAACTTACGGTTACCAAATGAGAAATGTGTGTGGGGGAAGGGCTAAAGTAGCAGTTTAGGATTAACATGTATATATACTACTACTCATCTCACACACTACCAAAGTGATGCTCAAAATTCTCCAACACAGGCTTCAACAGTACGTGAACCGTGAACTTCCAGATGTTCAAGCTGGATTTAGAAAAGGCAGAGGAACCAGAGATCAAATTGCCAACATCTGCTGGATCATTGAAAAACCAAGAGAATACCAGAAAAACATCTATTTCTGCTTTACAGAGTATGCCAAAGCCTTTGATTGTGTTGATCACAACAAACTGGAAAATTCTTAGAGATAGGAATACCAGACCATCTTACCTGCCTCCTGAGAAATCTGTATGCAGGTCAAGAACCAGGCATGGGACAACAGGCTGGTTCCAAATTGGGAAAAGAGTACCACAAGGCTGTATACTGTCATCCTGCTTATTTAACTTATATGCAGAGTACATCGTGTGAAATGCCAGGCTGGATGGCTGGATGAAGCACAAGCTGGAATCAAGATTGCCGGGAGAAATATCAATAAACTCAGATATACAGATGACACCACCCTTATGGGAGAAAGCGAAGAAGAACTAAAGAGCCTCTTGATGAAAGTGAAACAGGAGAGTGAAAAAGTTGGCTTAAAACTCAACATTCAGAAAACAAAGATCATGGCTTCAGGTCCCATCACTTCATGGCAAATAGATGGGGAAACAGTGGAAACAGTGACAGACTATTTTGGGGGGCTCCAAAATCACTGCAGATGGTGGCAGCCATGAAATTAAAAGACGATTGCTCCTTGGAAGGAAAGTTATGACCAACCTAGACAGCATATTAAAAAGCAGAGACATTACTTTGCTGACAAAGGTCCATCTAGTCAAAGCAATGGTTTTTCCAGTAGTCATGTATGGATGTGAGAGTTGAACTATAAAGAAACCTGAGCACTGAAGAATTGATGCTTTTGAACGGTGATGTTGGAGAAGACTCTTGAGAGTCCCTTAGACTGCAAAGGAGATCCAACCAGTCCATCCTAAAGGAAACCAGTCCTGAATACTCATTAGAAAATCTGATGCTGAAGCTGAAACTCCAATACTTTCACCACCTGATGCGAAGAACTGACTCATTTGAAAAGACCCTGATTCTGGGAAAGACTGAAGGCAGGAGGAGAAGAAGACTACAGAGGATGAGATGGTTCAATGGCATCACTGACTCAATGGACATGAGTTTGAGGAAACTCTTGGAGTTGGTGATGGGCAGGGAGGCCTGGAGTGCTGCAGTCCATGGGGTCGCCAGGAGTCAGACACAACTGAGCTACTGAACTGAGCTGAATCTGAAGAATATTTTGTTACAGAAGCCCAAATGGATTAAGACGATCTGTGTGCCAGACCCTTTTCCTTGCCTCCAGTAAGACAAAGGACACCCATGTAGGGATGACTTTCTCCAGCTTGAGGGCACTAGCTCTGTTAGTTGCAAGCATGTGTTCTTTTCTTACAAATAAGGTATTGTGGAAATGACATGAATTTCCTGACTCTTGCTACGTCCTAGAAGGTAAAGAATGATATGCTATACTAAGAAAAATTAGTAATGCAATAGCTCTCTTTGATAAAAATTTGCCAAGTACTTTCTAAAAATCATAGTTGTATTTGTATTCATTTACTATTTCAGTCCTATTACTGTTTATTCATGGTTTTAAAAATTAGTAATAACAATTTATCTGTGGAATACCTTACAGATGTAAAAGTGTTTTCCAATAATTGCTTTATTGGATACAGTACTCCCAAGAGATAGCAGAGGCAGGTGATTTGATTTTCCATTTTACAGATAAAAAACTTGCCACCTGTTTCTTGAATCTTTGGAAGAACTGGGATGACTCCAATTCTCTTTCAACTCCACCAATTAGATGCTTAAGTACAATTCACAGGCAGTTAAAATCCCTATATTTCAGGTAACGACTTACTTAAAACATCTCCCAATCTTCTATATGGTCTACCTCAGTCTCTGCTTTCCATTAGTCCCGGAGACACTTCCTGGCCAACTGAGAAAAGCCCTTGGTCCCAGGGTGTACTTAGCTTTGCAGTATTTCTTTCTCCTTGCAGCCATTGTATCTGTTACTTATCCTCTATCATCATTCTTCCTATTATCTCTGTCTTTATCTCTTCCTTACTGCCCCTCTATTCTCTCTCCATACACTGTTTCTCTCCTTTCTCCTCTCCCTATTTTCTCTCCCTCTTACATGCATATCTCAATACAATCACCCCAATGTTAGCTTCTTAAGATAATTCAACCACATCATTCTGGAACCTGCAACTGCATGAAAGCATCCACAATGTCATCAAATGGTCTTGCGCTGTTTCTCTCATGCTTACAAATATAAAGTTGCATTCCCAAAGCATATCAACAAACTTTATTAAAGTATATTTTCAAACAATCTCATTAGAAAATAGACAAAGGACATGAAGAGATATCTCACTAGGATATAAAGAAGGAAAGTAAACACATGGAAAGATCCTCAACGTCACTAGCCATGAGGAAAACACAAATGAAAACCACAATGAAACATAACTACACATCTAAAATTAAAAAATTATGATAGTGTTGCCATAGATGATGAGAAAATGAATTTCTGACACATTGCCATTAGGAATGCAAAATGACACAGCCACTCTAAAAACAGTATGGCAGCTCTGTACAGAACTAAACACCCACAGCCTAGCATGTGACTTAGCAGGCACTCCTCAGCATTTATGAAGAGAAGTGAAAATTCACATCTACACAAAAACCTATAGTTGAATGTTCACAGAAACTTTATTTGCAATAGTCCCAAACTGAAATAACCAAAATGCCCCATGATATGCAAATTACTTGATTTTTAAAATTGTACCTTACAATAAAATTGTACCTTACAGAATTTCTTAAGAGTCAGATTGGTGGCTTTATATGTATCTGTTAAAAAGTAGTATCCGTTTAAACATTTCTGAAAAACTTTTGAAGCTTTTTTTTAAAACTCTCTTTTATAAAGAGATGGGAATACTAGACCACCTTACCTGCCTCCTGAGAAACCTGTATGCACATCAAGAAGCAACAGTTAGAACCTGATATGGAACAATGGACTAGTTGAAAATTGGGAAAGCAGCATGTTAAGGCTTCATGTTGTCATACTGCTTACTTAACTTATATGCAGAGTACGTCACGCGAGATGCCAGGCTAGAGGAAGCACATGTTGGAATCAAGATTGCTGGGAAAAATATCAATAACCTCAGATATGCAGAAGACACCACCTTTATGGCAGAAAGCAAAGAAGAACTAAGAGCCTCTTGATGAAGCTGAAAGAAGAGAGTGAAAAGAGCTGGTTTAAAACTCAACATTCAGAAAACAAAGATCATGGCATCCAATCCCATCACCTCATGGCAAATAGATGGGGAAACAGTGGAAATAGTGACAGACTTTATTTTCTTTGGCTCCAAAATCACTGTGGACAGTGACTGCAGTCATGAAATTAAAAGACACTTGCTCCTTGGAAAAAAAGCTATGACCAACCTAGACAGCATGTTAAAAAGCAGAGACATTATTTTGCCAACAAAGGTCTGTATAGTCAGGGCTATAGTTTTTCCAGTAGTTGTGTATGGATGTGAGAGTTGGACCATTAAAAAGGCTGAGCACCGAAGAACTGATGCTTTTGAACTGTGGTGTTGGAGAAGACCCTTGAGAGTCCCTTAGACTGCAAGGAGATCCAACCAGTCCATCCTAAAGGAAATCAGTCCTAAATATTCACTGGAAGGACTGATGCTGAAGCTGTAACTCCAGTACTTTGGCCACTTCATGTGAAGAACTGACTCATTTGAAAAGACCCTGATGCTGGGAAAGACTGAAGGCAGGAGGAGAAGGGGACGACAGAGGACGAGATGGTTGGATGGCATCACCGACTTAATGGACATGAGTTTGAGTAAACTCCAGGAGTTGGTGATGGACAGAGAAGCCTGGCATGCTGCAGTCCATGGGGTCACAAAGAGTTGGACATGACTGAGCTGAACTGAACTGAGACTTTTGAGGTCAGATGGACTCAAGTTACAATCCTGGTCTGCCATATATTATATAAAATTGTTGGACAAGTTAATCAATCCCCCTGAATGTCCTCATCTATAAAACAAGGATAATACATGCTTACATATTATGACGTGAAGATTAAATGTGATCATGTATAAAGTCCTTAGCTTTAACTGGCACACAATAAATAGTAATCTTTCACAAAATACAAATAGCTTTTATATATATACACACATATATATATATGAAAATGTATGCTTATAACGATTAGTAGAAAAAAGAGATCAATATTAAAGCAGGATGGGGTGAGAGCGTATATTGGAAATCTCCAGATTTTCCTCTCAAGTTTGCCTCAAATTTCATTGCTCTAAACAATAAAGTTTATTACCTAAAATTTTTAAATAAGAATGAATTTAATATGACAAAAATTAAAGCAGCAGGGTGCCAAATTTCACCTATTTGTCATCACTTTAAGATATTATTTCAACTGTGGTTATGATGACTAATTTGACAAAATGGTGACAGGAACATTTGACAAAAAGATATCAAGAACCTTATAAATGTAAGTAACTTCTGACTAGGAAATTTCACTTATAGGAATTCACTCTCAGGAAATAATCAGATAAATGCACAAATATAAGTGTGTGTGTGCATGCCTGTGTGCGTGCATGAATACACTTGTTAGGATACATGAATATGGTGTCTATTACAGCATTGCTCACAGTAGCAAAATTTGGAAATAGTCCATGTCCATGAATAAGAGGATGGCTGGTGGTACGTCTTTGTAATGCATGATGTGAATCTATTTTTACTGACATGACAAGAAGAAGGCAATGATACTATACTGTGAAAGAAAATCATCTATTACTTCTACAGTCAGGAAGTTACTTTTATTTAGGCCAAAATGTAGCCTAATGTTCTAAACTGCAATGACAATATGCAGTCCTATGGATCAGGAAGAGTTGAATTCATGGGAGAGCTTTATGTTTAAACAACATTTATTCATAAAATCTATGAAATAAAAGACAAATACATATCCTCTCACAGCAATAACCACATGTGATCAGAGTGTTCAAGAAAGATTTCACCAAAGTGCTGTCTTTTTTTCAGTCATTTCAACACTTCTGAGGCACATATGTTACCTTTTTGAGGGAAGCTAATATTTGTTACATCCCTAAAACTTAGATAGATGCTCCTTAGTTCTCCAGGTACTGACAAAAGTCAAGCACCTCTTTAAATAAAATTTTATGAGATAGTTAATAAGAATCAGAACCTATACAGCAAGCTGATTATTTTATTATTTGATCATGGTTATCAGGGGAAAGCAAAATGGAAGTGAGGAGAATTTAAACAGTTGGAACCGAATGGTACTTATCCTATCTACTCTAGAGTATTTCAGACGTGTGCCGATACTTACTATAAGTGGAAATAAGGTTACAACATCTGTTCATAGTTTTTTGAGTTCTAATAAGTATAAAATGTAATAAAAGAGTAAAGAATTATTAATGTTATATCTATACTTTATCAAACACACAAGAAGCATTTCCCATAAAAATAAACATATTCTGAAACTTATTTATTGCTGCTGCTGCTGCTAAGTCACTTCAGTTGTGTCCCACTCTTTGTGACCCCATAGATGGCAGCCCACCAGGCTCCCCCGTCCCTGGGATTCTCCAGGCAAGAATACTGGACTGGGTTGCCATTTCCTTCTCCAATGCATGAAAGTGAAAAGTCGAAGTTGCTCAGTCATGTCCAACTCTTCGCGACCCCATGGACTGCAGCCTACCAGGCTCCTCCATCCATGGGATTTTACAGGCAAGAGTACTGGAGTGGGTTTCCATTGCCTTCTCCACTTATTTATTGAGGTTCATTTATTATACTCTATCATGGTCTTTCCTTGAGCTATGAGATCCGCAGATATATACAATCTGCCTAATAAATTGTTGATTGTATCTTCTCTGCATGTCTCTTTTCCAGACCTCAACAGGTTAGAATATGTAACAAAGCAGAATTTCTCCTAGACTTTATGAAGTATTCAGTAGCCAAGAATCATCTCTCTCTTAAGAGCCACAACTTGCATATCATGTATGTCCTTCACTGTCAGAGAAGACATCTCTGATTTTTGCATTGTTGATAAAGGGTGTCTTCACACCATAGCTTTAAAATAGCTATAGTTGTGTTACATGGTCTATGTTACATGTCCATAGTCATCTTGAGTACACACCAGTTGTGGCCAGGTGCTACACTCAAATGTGCCCAGAGGTCATGTATTTAATACAGTTGATGAGAATACATCCTAGTGTTTTTTAGTCACTTTCATCTGCTAAACTAAAGAGAGTTAAGACTTCCTGACAAGAAGCAGAAGGAGGCCATCAGTTGGGGCAAGTCTGGAGTTTAAGGTCAACAACTGTCTTGGTCAGCAGCGTCAAACCTGCAGACACAGTTTCCTTACTTATAAATGTGGCCTTTTGCCCAGGCCCAGGAAATCATTCATTGAAGAAGAGTAACAGAGAAGACCATGAAGAGTTAACATCCAAGAGAAAATAAGAATAAACAGTTCTGAATAAACAACTCAACTGGAATTTAGGCAGAAAATGAATTCTGTACATCACAAATGTAAACAGTAATGACTGGAGTGAAAGTCTTAGGGTTCATCTGTTCAATATAACATAATGCCTAATAAGCGAGCTGGCACTACTCCTACCTCCACCGCTATAGAGAATCTAGTATAGTCCTTTCACACTGGACAACAGAGAGCCCTTAAGGCCGTTACAGTAACTCAAGTGGAACAGAATGGTTATTATCGTAGCTTTTTACATAATCATGACTTTCTTTATAATAATGCAAGTTTTACCCATTTGGGTGTTCATTGGAAGAACTGATGTTGAAGCTGAAACTCCAGTACTTTGGCCACCTGATATGAAGAGCTGACTCATTGGAAAAGACCCTGATGCTGGGAAAGATTGAAGGCAGGAGGAGAAGGGGATGACAGGATGAGATGGTTGGATGGCATCATCAACTCGATGGACATGGGTTTGGGTAAACTCCGGGAGTTGGCGATGGACAGGGAGGCCTGGTGTGCTGCAGTTCATGGGGTTGCAAAGAGTTGGACGCGACTGAACTGAACTGACCCATTTTTATTTTTAGACATAATATCTGAGAGAGAATGTTAGCAATATAAGCAAAATTTAAGGACTTATTTCACTGGTATAGTTATATATATATAGGGAAGTGACGCTGTAAAGGAAAGCCATACTGCCAAATGTAACACAGTTTGGATGCTTTGGGCCATTCCCTGAGTAACTATGAACTGAATTGATTACAGTTACAGTTACAGACCTTTGTTTAGGAAAAGGATCAAAGAGCAAAACGGGATTAGCTCTAAAAGAGAAATCTTGAGGAAAAAGAACCAAGTCTGTGGAAACAGATTTCATGAATCTGTTCATGAAATGGCCTTCAAGTTATTTGTACCTACCCTGAACCAATTTTGTTTAGTTTACTACTTTACTGATTAGCATCACAAGTTTTTTTCAAACTGTCATTATGGTAGAACTCTCCTCACCTCTTGGCAAGAATCTCAAGTTCCCAGATACCCACAGTTTTCATTTCCAAACAGCCCTAACTGGGCCCACATGAAAATAAGCTCCTGTGTCTATAAAAAAGCACACTTATCAGGGGCTTTCAGTTAAAAGCCTTAAGGTTTTGTCCTTGTTCCCTTCTGCTATTTTTCCATTTTGTTGTTTGATCATTTTCCTTAAAAGGTCTGCTCACATGTAAGAGTCACTTTCTAGAGTCACTCTTTAAATATAATTACTATATTAAAGAAAATAAAAGTCTCTTAGAAGGTCATCATAGTGAATCAATTCAGGATGTTTTTTTAATTTCATGTGGAACAATGTAAATAAATATGTATTTTAAAAAAACAACTAAAACACAATGAAGAAAAAGTATAAGTATAGTGTAGACCCTCATTTGTTAAAAACACCTTGGGACTGGCTTACTTTGTGGGAAAAGTGTTAATTACTAATTTAATTTCATGAATGGTTATAGAGCTATTCAGGTATTCTATTTCTTTTTTAGTCAGCTTTGGTTATTTTTATTTTTTAAAGAAATTTCATCTAATTTTTCAAGTTTTTTTGTAATGAAGTTATTCATAGTATTCCCTTTAATTTTTAAAACTTTCTGACATGTCTAACATTAGATCCCATTTACATCCCTAGTATTGTTTACTATTTTCTATTTTACCAAATTTGTCAAAGAACAAATGCTTAGCTTTATTAATTCACTTCTATAATTTGTCATTACATTAATTTCTGAACATATTTCTTTCCATCTACTTTTTTTAGGCTTATTTTGCCAGTATTTTCTTAAATTACATGGTGCTTTTTAAAAAACTGAAGTATAACTGATCTACTGTCGTGGTGATTTGATATCTCTGTACATTATAAAATGACTACTGCAATAAGCCTAGTTATTAGTTTTTTAAAAATGTTTTTGTTTATGAAAAAAGTATAGTCTCCAGTTGTATACAGTACTATATACATGTCCATTAAATCAATATTCTCTATTTCCTTAACGATGCTTTGTTCATTTAATCTATCAATTACCACACCAAAGGAATTAAAATTTTTAACTGTGAAAAGTTGATTTGTCAATTTTTATTTTATGTGTAATTGTACACATTTAGAACTGTTATATCAATTGATTTTTCTATTGATACCGATCTCTAGTAATCTCTACTACTGATTTTGCTTTAGAGACTATTTATATAACATTACTAGCTCTCTTTTGACCTAGCATAATTCTTTACCCATTCTCTAGCTTTTAAACTAAGTACATTTTAGGTGTCTCTTGTAAAAACTTATAAAAAACTGTTTCAACAATCTCTGCAAATGAAAATTTTAATCTACTTACATTGACAATGATTATTGATTTTTAAAATTCATTTCTACTATTATTGTGTTTCTGGTTTTCATCTTTTTTCTATGGTTTTCCCCTCTTCATGATGCACCCTCCCCCAATTCTTGCCTTCTTTGGGATTCAATTTTTTTTTCCCTTATCCAACATTTTCACTCTATTTGTTTGAAAATTATACACTCTATTTCTGTTCTTTCAGTGAGCACCCCAGAAATTTTAAAATGTATCTTTTATTTATAAAACCTGGTATTAATAAGTATCTCTACCTTCACTTTAAAAGTCAGGAACCTTAGACTGCTTTAACTTTTTCACTTCTCTTCTGATTTATGTGTTACCATTGTCCAGGATTTTATCTTAACTTTAATCACTTGAATTAGACATCAGTGTTTATGTTTTACATGATCAATTTTTGTTTAGGCTCCCACAAGTTTAACCATTCCTTCCTGCATCTCATACCTTCCTTCTTTTTAGATCTCTCAAGGAAGATGCTGCCCTTCAAGGGTCCTAAATTGATGTGGGAATCCCTGATCCAATTTCCCATTCTGCTTGAGCCCTAGGCTTTGTCTCCAATCCTCTGAGTACACAGCCTTTATAAGCCAAGCACCTCACTGCCAGGTGCCAGCAAATGCCCTCAAGACAAACTGTGACTTTGCTTACTCTTATGGAATCAAGCATCCTTGTCATTTCAACCTATGAGTGTTTCCCTAAGTTTCCTGCCAGCTCAACCATGCTTCAAACAAATATTTTACATATATTATCCATTACATAGATGGTCTGACTAGTAAGTTTTTCTCTGTAGATCATTCTTATTCTCTAAATATTGTTTTATTTACTGAATGTGTTTTATTAGTAAAAAGTAAATTTTAAAAAGTCTTTTAAAAATCAAATTGGCTAACAGTTTCTTTTTGCCTAACATATGTACTTTTCATAAGCTAAGAGTCATTTCTAAGAGATTACTTTTCCCCCTGAATTCCAAGTATAAATATTGACTCCAACATAATACGCATTATCCTCCAATATTATACAAATTTTCAAACATCCAGGAAAGTTGACATAATATATATATATTTTTTACCACTTAGATTCTATCATCATTTTACAATACTGTTTTATCACATATGTATTCATTTCCCTTTCTATGCATCAGTTCATCTCACTTTTTCTGTTGCAGTGCCAAGGAAAATGCAGACATCAATACATTTCCCCACAAATATTTTATAAACATGATATTTTTATTTTTAGAAAATAAAGCTCCTTCTCCCAAGATTTTGCTTACTATTTCATAGGCATTAAAAAAAAAAAAAAAAACAACTCTAATGTGCCACAATCAATAATACCATTTGAGAGCTTCCCTGGTGGTTCAGTACTAAGGAATCTGCCTGTCAGTGCAGAAGACACAGGTTTGATCTCTGATCCAGGAAGATCCCACATGCTGTGGAGCAACTAAGCCCATGAGCCACAATTATTGAGCCCATGCTCTAGAACCCGAGAACTGCAACTACTGAGCCGTATGCAGTCACTACTGAGGCCCACGTGCCCTAGAGGCTGTGCTCCACGACAAGAGAAGTCACTGCAATGAGAAGCTTGTGCACCACAGCCAGAGCGCAGCCCCTGCTCGCCACAACTACAGAAAAGCCTGTGCACAGAAACAGAGGCCTAGCACAGCCAAAAATAAATAAACAAAATTACTAAAAAACAGTAACACCATTTGAGTCAGAAAATGATACTCTCACAGTTAAGAGGAGAAATAAACAAGTAAAATGAATTATATTTCCATGTTAGTAAAATAAGCTTCATATGTGGCACATTCATTTGAAATGTTTGCCCTTTTATTTCATCATTATCTAGGAATTTCTCTTATACTTCCTATCTGTTTATAGTGAAAAGCTGTTACTTGCTAATACTTCCTTATTTGGCAGTTCTGGAAGAGTATTCAATTTTATGGAAGCAGAGAAATGAACAATCACCTTTCGAACTTAATTTAGGCAAACTCACATCTTCCTTCTATGATATTGTGATTTATAGTAATGTGAAATATATATTAGATCTTTGTCCTGTTTGTGACAAAGGAGCTTCCTGGAACTTCCTAAGTGATACAGAGCCAAAAAGATGAAAGTCTTTTGTTACTCTTTCAATCATACCTGAGTTTAGGTGAATGAGTTGACTTTCTAAAAGCCTCTACAGATAGGGGCTGAAGTGAGGGAAATCAACCACATGATTAGCAGAACTTCAGCCTCACTCCTGAACTTCTGGGGAGAAGGGAAGAAAGGGGAGCTACAGGTTGAATTAATCACCAATGGCCAATTATTTAACCAATCATGTCTATGTAATGCAGCCCCCATAAATACTCAAAAGGAGGAGATGCAGAGAGCTTCTGGACTGAAAAGTGTGGAGGAGCTGGGAAGGTGGTACACTTGGAGGGCATGGAGGCTTCGAGTCCTTTCTCACATTATTTGCCCTATACATCTCTCTATCTGGCTTTTATTTGTATCCTTTAAAACATTGCCAGTAGTAAGCAAGCTCTATTTTCCTGGGTTCTGTGAGCCACTCTAGTATTCTATTGAACATGAGGGGATGGTAGAAACGTACAATTTGTAGACAAGTCAGACAGAAATTGCAGGTAACCTGGAAATCTATTACTTGTGAATGGCATATGAAGTAGGGATAGTCTTACAAGACTGAGCTCTTAATAATGTGGGGTCTGAGTTAACTCTGGTTAGTATCAGAATTGAACTGAACTGTAGAGCTGGTGTCAGAGAATTGGTAGGTGTGGAGGAAAAAACTCACATATTTGGTGTCAGAGTGTTTGGAGTGTGAGGGTAAAGGATAACACATGGAATTTTTTTCAAGTCACATTCTAGAGGTCAGTTCTTCCAGCTTAATGATTTTATGAATCGGGCTGTACAATCTCTTTTAAAATTTTATTGTAACAATCCCCTTATTTAGCTACCATATCAAGATTGTACTTCTACTGATTTCTATCTTTAATGTTAGGAGCAATGATTTACATTATCAGGAGCATTTCTTTAATGAACACTGACCACTTTGAACACATACAAAACGTTGTCAGTAAAGGACATGAGAAATAAATTTCAAAATTTAGATTCATCTCGTTTTGAAGGAAGGCTGTCAAAATAAGTTTCATATTTGCTCAAGACAAAAAAGGTCAAGAAACAAAAAGCTGTCTCTAGACTTCTACTACTATCAAGATAAAAACAAAATTGTAATGTAAACATTTGTTTTAAAAGCCCACACTGTATACGTGTATATCAGCACAAATTCATACAATGACCTCACTATATACTTTTTGATATTAAAATCAATATAATATTTTATTCTTTTTTTAATCTGGACTCGAGCAATCTGACTCCTCAGCTTAACCAGCGAGTGATCTTAGATATATCCCTACTCTGCATGGTGCTCCTTTTCTTCATCTTTAATTTACTTTATGATGGTCTTCACTGTTAGGACTTAGTCCATTATCTAATAACTTTTTTTAGAGTATTAAAATACTGGCTAGCAAAGTACAGAAAAAAGTGAAAAAGTGATGCAATTCTAGTACTTCACAAATACAAAATTGTACTTGGCCTTTTTCTCCTCACTTACACAGAACTTCTTGTTGGCAGATTAAACAAAAGGATGGTTCTAACTTAAGCTATCTCATTCAATTTCTTCTAAACTTATGTTTCTTTTTTCTAATGCCATGTATAGCCTACTGTCAAAAGAACTACCAAACATTCCTTATAATTGAAACAACAGGAAGCATACAAAAAGGGAAATATGAAAAACCTAGTACACTCTAAGAGACAATGTTCAATTTCAGATGTAATCACACAGAAAAGCTACAGTCTAATAATAATGACAGGAATAGTCACCTCATCAAAATACATCCAAACAATAATTAGAATACTATGAGAAAAATCAATGAAAAAATTGCACATCAGTAGAACATGTGAACATTAGTAGGATATGAGTATTCTAAAGCCAGCAGCATTATAAACTGTGATACTTATGCACAACCAAATCACTACATAAAATCAGGGCAGAGACAGTGAAGCCACTAAGAATATGCCACCAGAATGTCAGCTTCATTAATGTTAATCTTTTTGTGCTCTTCAGGCAAGAGGTGAACTAATTAATTTTCCCCAGAAACAAAGAAAGTAGACTAATAGAGCAAAGAATAAAGCCCTAAGTCCAAATAAATGTGATGTCAGTTTCAGTATCTTTGTCATGAAGATGTATATGTTTATGGATAGAACACTGCTTCATTTAGGGTGAAGGATCTCTTGGAATATACCAAAGTCATTCAGATAAAAAGGCAACATTCAATTGTAGGTCATAACATATACAATATATTAACATTTCTACCTTCTAAAAAGATTTGTTTTCCAAAGGTTTCACTGTTTGGTAGAGATCAAAGTGCCACTTTATAAATAGCTTACTCATTTGTCAATTGATAAACTCAGAAATTTCCTGAGTTAAAAAGAACTGTAACAGTTAGGGTACACGAGAAGTAAAATTGAAACCCAGTTCAACTGGATGTAGTAACTGAAAATTCCATTACTTTCTATTATAAAATATATCATATATTAAAGTATACAAAATGTATACTTTCAGCTAAAAGAATAATACTTTTTAATGGACCCTGATATATACTGCACTCACTTTAAGAAAAGGAATATTACTAATACCTTCGAGGTTCCCATGGGCTTATTCTCTTGTATTTCTCTTAACCCGCTCGACAATATCCTAAATTTTGTTCTGAACACTTCCCTGTTTTTATTTCTAGCATTGATATTTTTAGGTGTATCCCTAAAGTAACTGGCTAGTTATTTATCTCCATCCATCCATTCATCTTCCACCCATTTTTTGCAATTTTATATATAGAGAATATGCTCTATATTCTCCTTCGATTTCTATAGCATCTGTCTCAGAGTAATTTCTTGACATTACCTAATTTTTCATATAATCCTTAAGACTAAAGGAATTTAAAGGCGAGAAAATGAGACACAGTGAAGCTAGCAACTTGCTACATTATATAGGAAAACAATGGACAAATCTCTCTATAGTAATTCTGAAAGTAAAGCAAACCAGCGGATTGTCTTATAACTTTATAGTACATTTATTTTAGCTGCAATTAAACATTTCTCTGTTCTTAAGAGTACAATTAAGTTAATATTTTTAAAACAACTTTACAAAGTTGGTAATTTTTGCTTTCATATTAAAGGGGCAATTATATTAAAGTGTACTGATGATGTAAAAGACCTCAATGATACTCCAGTATAGTCCTTAATAGGAAAACAAGAACAAATTAAAGAAAGAATATCAAGAGCTTATTTGTTTTTCTCTTAAGGGACAGACTATTAGGAAAGAGATAGACATATTATGGAATATTCTAATTAAAGAAGATGGTTCCTTAAATAGGTAATTAGTCTGACACTAATTAATCCAAAATTATCATTCACCTGAGCAAGTGGTGGAAGAATCTCCTTGCATATTTGCTGATTTGGTCTCTGTATTCTAATACAGTCGTATCCAGGAGTGGTCTTGTTGGAGCATAGAAGGTTCCAAGGCTTGCCTCAAGCTGTGCTGTGGAATTCAAACATAGCAGCACTAAAACAAGTTAAACTCCTTCAATTACAACAGAATACTCATGTTTGCAGTCAGTCAGGTTTTGCAAACTTGGACGAAATGTGAGCCTGTTGCAGGAAAAGATGAAATTAAAATATGACAGCTGGTACAAAAACAAACCTGTGTATAAACTTTCACTTGAAGCAAAGCTGACAATGACTCTGAGTAACAAAAAGCTGTCACAACTGAAGAAATCCATAATGAATCAACCTCTCACCACAAATGGGTAATTAAAACAGTGACTCATCAGAGTAACACAATTTGAAACTAGTATTTCCAGTAAAATCAACTCTCAGTGTGCACATTTACTCACTTTAGCTGAAAGGAGAAAACTAGTCTTACTACATTAGGCACTGAAATCAGTATTAGAAATATCTTTAAAAATAATGCAAATAAAAATAGACTTATTGGAGTAATAATATTTCTTTGTTACAACTTAAAGATAAAAAATCCCCCTCCCTTTCCTAAATACTGTCCTAAACAACACAACACCCTTGGTTTTGTCCAAGGGTGAAAGCGAACATCCCTGGGAGGGATCCCATGCTAATCGACTCTGGTCAACTGACTTCCTGATAGCAAAGAAGGACCAGAGAGCAGGTTTGATAAGCCAAAGGGCTAGTGATTGGGAGAAAAGGGCACTTTTTGTCTAATTTACCCTTTTGCCAAGACATGCCAGTGGGGTTGTGTTACCTCCAAGAAATAACTGTGAAATATGTAATTACCATGATGGTGAGAGCTGTATCAGAATACGGCTCACAGCAGGATTCCTCTGATTCTTTTTGCACTAGTAGCACTAGGTTGGATAAACAATACCTTATTTAGCAGAACTCTTTTAGGTATATTTGGGTTTGAAAGTATTAAATACCTCATCAGAGTAATTGCTATGGACTTTGCTAAGCTGCTGGTAATTTCTTTTTTTTAATCTCAGATCTAGACAGTAAAGTAAGATGAACTTTGGGGGTATTTTCTTTCAAAGCAGCAGTCAATTTAGATTAAAAATTGAATACAGCAATGCCATTGTGAAAACAAGCCAGATTCTCTTGCCATTGCTTGTTTTCTTGACAGCATGTTTCATACATCTGAAATGTTTGAGCCTACATGGAATACTTGTAGCTCCCAGCACAGTTACAGATTCATTAGATAGCCCAGCTTGATATTTAAGGCAGAAATGAAGATCTTGAAGATAACCACAGCCCCAGCTACAAATAAAAGAGCTCACTGGGCTCCATTAATAAAAGGAAACAAATTACCATGTCAAATTTGTTAGATTCAGATAGAATAAATCTCAACAGAGAAGAATGTGAATGTTTTAGAAAAGTGTTTTGCAATTACTTGGGGGAAAATGCATACACCTACTTAAAATGTACATATTCTGATAACCTAGCATCATGAAAGCATTTTATTTTAATAGCCTAGTGTATCATACAAATTTTTTATTTCCCTATCCACCCAATATGGTTCCTTGATAATATCCTTTATTAAGGCAGGAACCTGATAATACCCATTTGTGAATTCCCTAATAATCTTACTTACTACACAGGAATCTTATAACACAAATTCACTACGGTGCTAACAATTTCACGGTGTTCTGAGTAAGAGTCAATATATTGTTGTCTTCATATTTCCTCAACTGTAAATTTATCATCTCTTACATGGGTTATGTGTACCACAACAGGCTTTCTTTAGGGACCCTGCTATCTACCTAATCTTGAGAGTATACCAATACTAACAAATAATTACTGGAGATAACTCTGCAGGTGAAAATATTACAGTAATCTTAGAGCCCCCAAATTCTGAAGTTATACTCTTTTATTTTTAACTAATATCCATTGAGTACCTACTGTGGGTCAAACATGTGCTAGGCATTTTCTCATTGCAGATGCACTGGAATCTCCATAGATGTGTTGGACTACCTCCAAAAAGCACATTCAGTTAACATTAAATAAATATTGTGGGCCTCCTTTGAGTTGAGGCCAAGTCTCATGATGCAGACTTCTTAAAAGAACATGTTCATACTGATTATTCGTCTCCAAAATTACTAAAAAGAAGGTTAGGTACAGAATACTATCTACCATGTTTACTTTGAAATGGAATAAAATGGAATAAGAAAATCTATAAATATGGAAAGAAAACAGTGAGGGAAAAAGCTCTCCAGTAAAGGCTTTTTGAAATATTTCCTGTTTTCTTTACTTTATAAATCACCTATAGAAACGTCTTCATTGGCCATGGTTTCCCACTATTAATGTCAATGCTAATCACAAACATTTGAAATAAAGATACAAATTCAAGAATGTTTAGATGCATTTTACATTAAGAAAATAAATTACTCATAAAAATAATATATACTGGAAAATATAAAAACTGATTTCATTATTGCATGTGGCACTTTTTTTTCCCTTTTTTTGTTGGGGAGGTTACAGTGCCTCATCTCTCTCTGAAAATAAACATCTGAGATCCTATGGACAAAAATTACTTATTTACAGAAGGTTAGGAAATCCAAGCAGCCAGAAGGTAGAGGGCGATTAGAAGTCTTAAGTTAGAATGAAAACAAGGAGGACAACCTAAGCTGTAATTCTCTCTCTGTCACACACACACACACACACACACACACACACACACACACACACACACACACACACACACACACACACACACACACACACACACACACACACACACACACACACACACACACACACACAAAATCAGTGGTAAGGTCTACTGTCTGGACAAAGAACTTGCGATGTGAGAAATACTAATGTTTAAAGTGAAGGAGAAATAAGGATTTTTGTTTAGGACCCTTTGTCTTCCAAACCCTAGAAAGCACATTAAATTCCTCATCAAAGTTTAAACTCTGAGCATATTCTATATATGAATTTAGTCTGAAATGTGCAATGACTTCATTGTGAGTTCCAATACAGGTATATACGGAAAAGTTATTATGTTGACAAATACTATACAGTAAGTTACCATATGGGAGTAATTATTTGATACCTGATTTTGTCAGTTTAATACGGCATGAATATTTTTGTCTTTTAAGTTACAGTAACACAACTCCAAAGCATCCTCAAAAAAATAACCAACTCATAAAACATATTTCATGTATATACAAAACTCACTTATGAAATATATTTTAATTCTGACCTTCTCTCTCTGGTGTGAGCTTTTGTCTAAGAAGATGGTTTACAATGGCACACATGCTGATAAAGCACTCATAGCCCAGAGTGTCCCAGTTCATACTACTCAGGATGTTTATTGCCTCATAGATCTCATCACAGTGAACATACTGGAAGATGATGTCTACCAGACCCAGGTGTCCTTGTGTGAAGATACCTGTCACAAAAAATATATAAAATCAAGTGAATCATTTAAAAATAAAAATAACAAAAACATGTTTAATTCTCGAGAGGAAAAAAAAAACAGTGATCTTTTCTTGCATAAAGAGCTTGAAACGTGGGGTTTGTGGGGGCCAATACTCATATATGGCACTGTGGTCAAATCTTCAAGTATCACCTATCAACTCCATCTTGCTTATGCTTACCATTCACCATATATTAAAACTTTTTACTCTACATGATCAAACTGTTAAGACTAAAAATGAATAACTGTGAGAACTTTTAGGTAAATCACAATAGCTAACTGAATTTCCCATATGTGATTTAGGCCTCTATTGTGTGTGTGTGTATTTTTAGCTGTGCTGGGTCTTCACTGCGAAAGGTGGTCTTTTCGTTGCAGTGCACAGGCTTCTCTAGTTATGGGGCACAAGCTCCAGAGCATGTGGGCTCAGCAGCTGTGGCACAAGCACATGGCTTCTTTAGTAGCGGCATGTGGGTTCAGTTGCCTCACGAGATCTTAGTTCCCTGATCAAGAATCAAACCCACGTCTCCTGCATTGGAAGGCAGATTCTTAACCACTGGACCACCAGGGAAGTCCCTGTGGTATATACGTAAAGACAGAATTTTGATGTAACACAATTCTTATTGACCAGATTCATTAGTTCTAGGTTGCATCTGATCTTCAGCCCCATGTACTTGGCAGAAAAAAGTACAAATATTCATGACATGCATATTATTCAGTGTGAAACAGATCGCCAGTCCAGGTTGGATGCATGAGACAAGTGCTCGGGGCTGGTGCACTGGGATGACCCAGAGGGATGGGATAGGGAGGGAGGTGAGAGGGAGGTTCAGGATGGGGAACACATGTAAATCCATGGCTGATTCATGTCAATGTATCATGTCAATGTCAAAAACCACTAGAATATTGTAAAGTAATTAGCCTCCAACTAATAAAAATAATTGAGAGAAGAAAAATAAAATAAAATAAAAATAGAGAAAAAAAAAGAATACCACATACCAATTTACTTTAAATTGGCATTTAAAGATTATCATCTTTGATTACTAATGATTATTCAGTTCAGTGCAGTCACTCAGTTGTATCTGACCCTTTGCGACCCCATGGACTGCAGCATGCCAGGCTTCCCTGTCCATCACCAATTCCTGGAGCTTGCTCAAACTCATGTCCATTGAGTCGGTGATACCATCCAACCATCTCATCCTCTGTCGTCCCCTTATCCTTCCACCTTCGATCTTTCCTGGCATCAGGGTCTTTTCCAAGGCATCAGTTCTTCTCATCAGGTGGCTAAGGTATTGGAGCTTGACCTTCAGCATCAGTCCTTCCAATGAATATTCTGGACTGATCGCCTTTAGGATGGACTGGTTGGATCTCCTTGCAGTCCAAGGGACTCTGAAGAGTATTCTCCAACACCACAGTTCAAAAGCATCAATTCTTCAGCATGCAGCTCTCTTTATAGTCCAACTCGCACATCCATACATGACTTAGGAAAAACTATAGCTTTGATTAAACAGACCTTTGCTGGCAGAGCAATGTCTCTGGTTTTTAATCTAGGTTGGTCATAGCTTTCCTTCCAAGGAGCAAGCATCTTTTAATTCCATGGCTCCAGTCATCATCTGCAGTGATTTTGGAGCCCCCCAAAATAAAGTCTCTCACTGTTTCCACTGTTTCCCCATCTATTTGCCATGAAGTGATGGGACCTGAAGCCATGACCTTCGTTTTCTGAATGCTGAGTTTTAAGCCAACTTCTTAACTTTCCTATTTCACTTTCATCAGAGGGCTCCTGAGTTCTTCGCTTTCTGCCATAAGGGTGGTGGTGTCTGTGTATCTGAGGTTATTGATATTTCTCCCAGCAATCTTAATTCCTGCTTGTGCTTCATCCAGTCTGGCATTTCACATGATGTACTCTGCATATAAGTTACATAAGCAGGGTGACAATATACAGCCGTGCCACTGCTGAGTTTTCCAAACTTGCTGGCATATTGAGTGCAGCACTTTCATAGCATCATCTTTTAGGATTTGAAATAGCTCAGCTGGAATTCCATTCCCGCCACTAGCTTTGTTAGTAGTGATACTTCCTAAGAGCCACTTGACTTCGCATTCCAGGACATCTGGATCTAGGTGAGTGATCACACCATCGTGGTAATCTGGGTCATGAAGATCTTTTTTGTATAGTTCTTCTGTGTATTCCTGTCACCTCTTCTTAACATCTTCTGCTTCTATTAGGTCCATACCATTTCTGTCCTTTATTGAGTCCATCTTTGCATGAAATGTTCCCTTGGTATATCTAATTTTCTTGAAACAATCTCTAGTCTTTCCCATTCTATTGTTTTCGTCTATTTCTTTGCAATGATCAATCAGGAAGGCTTTCTTATCTCTCCTTGCTATTCTTTGGAACTCTGCATTCGAATGGATATATCCTTTTCTCCTTTACCTTTAGCTTCTCTTCTTTTCACAGCTATTAGTATAGCCCCTTCAGACAACCATTTTGCCTTTTTTTCATTTCTTTTTCTTGGGATGGTCTTGATCACTGCCTCCTATACAATGTCACAAACCTCCGTCCATATTTCTTCAGGCACTCTATCAGATCTAATCCCTTGAATCTGTTTGTTAATTCCACTGTATAATCATAAGGGATTTGATTTGGGTCACACCTGAGTGATCTAGTGATTTTTCCCTACTTTCTTCAATTTCAGTCTGAATTTGGCAATAAGGAGTTCATGATCTGAGCCACTGCCAGCTCCCAGTCTTATTTTTACTGACTGTATAGAGCTTCCCCCTCTTTGGCTGCAAAGAATATAATCAATCTGATTAAAGTATTGACCATCTGGTGATGTCCACATGTAGAGTCTTCTCTTGTATTGTTGGAAGAGGGTGTTTGCTATGACCAGTGCCTTCCCTTGGCAAAATTCTATTAGCCTTTGCCCTACTTCATTTTGTACTCTGAGGCTGAATTTGCCTGTTACTCCAGGTATCTTTTGACTTCCTACTTTTGCATTCCAGTCCCCTATAATGAAAAGGACATCTTTTTTGAGTGTTAGTTCTAGAAGGTCTTATAGGTCTTCACAGATCCATTGAATTTCAGCTTGTTCAGCATTAATGGTTGGGGCATAGACTTGGATTACTGTAATATTGAATGGTTTGCCTTGGAAACGAACGGAGACCATTCTGTCATTTTTGAGATTATTGTAAAGAAATGATTATTTGTAAAGAAATAATTTAATCTTGTTATTGATCCTCTTGCATAACTAAAGAAAATCCACTTCTAAGCTAAGAGAAATAAGAACATCAAACAAAGCAGGGAGTGGGGGGAGAGGCATTCTGTTAGAATTTTATCTTATCTTTTAAATATGGAAGAACTCTTTTGAAACTAACAAATTCTGTGTAATAAAATGACAATAAGTACTAGCACCTTTTAAGTTTTTTTTTAAGCTTTTAAAAAATATTTGTTTGTAAAATCTTTTTCCTTCTGCAAACATTTACTGATTTGAGTGAATCTACAAAAACTTCTCAGTACAAATAATCATAAGTTAAATAAGAAAATGTATGTGAAGTTATTTGGAATCTGTAAAGTATATACTACTATAACTCTTCATTACTGTCATCATCATCATTTACCCGAAATAGTTATAGGTTTCAGAATTTTTAAAAATGTATTAGCTTGTGAGAAAGGTCCTGAAATTATTTATATTAACTTCAAACTCATATAAAAATGAGATCTTGTGCTATACCAGCAGGACTCAACTTGATAAGGAATCTGGGGAATTACCCTGACTATTCTGGAGGGAGAAAATGGCAACCCACTCCAGTATTCTTGCCTGGCGAATCTCATGGACATAGGAGCCTGGAGGGCTACAGTCCACAGGGTCACAAAGAGTAAGAAAGAACTGAAGCAACTTACACCAGCACCCCCACTATACTAAGCAATAAAACTTTACTATTCTTTTTGTGTTGGCAGAATCGACAAATGCTACTGTCCAAAAGTCTTCATGCTGCTGCTGCTGCTAAGTCACATCAGTCATGTCCGACTCTGGCGACCTCACAGACAGCAGCCCACCAGGCTCCCGTCTCTGGGATTCTCCAGGCAAGAATTCTGGAGTGGGTTGCCATTTCCTTCTCCAGTGCATGAAAGTGAAGTCTCTCAGTCATGTCCAACTCTTCGCGACCCCATGGACTGTAGCCTACCAGGCTCCTCCATCCATGGGATTTCCCAGGCAAGAGTACTAGAGTGGGTTCCCATTGCCTTCTCCGAAAACCTTCATGATCCTACAGTAAAGTGCTAGAAGTCTTCATAAATCAGTGTGGTTCCTTTACAGTAGATATTAATGTTTAAGAATTTTGAAGACAACAAAATATCTGAAATCTATTGAGTCTGTCTATATCCTAATACTTCTAACATGAGAAATAATTGATGTATTGAGAGGAAAAGCTAACATATAGTCATAATTCAAATTGTTTAAAAGGTGATAAAGAGAAAAACTTAAAAAGCAGCCAATTAAAAAAGACACATGATGCATAGGGAAATAAAGATTTAGTAAGTGTCAACTTTGTTTCTGAAATAATACAATCTAGAGACAACAGTAGGGTTTTTTAAAATGTTGAGAGATAAAAATCAATCTGTCTAGAATTCTAGAACTTTATAATAAAACATTGACAATTCATGAAGAAACATAACACTTAATAACAGACCTCTAAAATAATAAAGTAAAAATGATGAAACTAAAAGGAGAAAAAGTAAAATCCACAATTATCACTGGAGATTTCAGCACATCTCTCTAACTAGTTGAGAAAATGTATAAACAGAAAATCTGTAACAACAGAAAATACTCGAAAAACATTATCAGTGAATTGGAACTAATTGACATTTACAATACTCTTCACCCAACAACGGCAGAGTATACACATTCTTTTAAGTGCATATATAACACCAACCAAGATGGAGCATTATTCTGGGAGATAAAACAAGCCTCATTAAGTTTAAATGCATTGAAATAATACAAAATAGTTTCCCAAACCACAGTATAACCAAAATCGATATAAAACATAAAGATATCTGGAGGATTTTTGGTATATAAGGATTTATACACCAAGATTTTCAAGTGACAAAACATCCCACTGATATCCTAAGTGTGCTGGTAAATGTATGTGGTATAACCACCCCCACTACGGTTGACTTCAAGCACTAATGTGATGTCATGGAGCATGGAACAAGGAAGTGATGTACCACTGCACACTGTTACGTAATATTTCTACCATACAAATAAAACAGGAGAAGGAAATGGCAACCCACTCCAGTACTCTTGCCTGGAAAATCTCATGGACAGAGGAGCCTGGTAGGCTACAGTCCATGGGGTCGCAGAGTCGGACACGACTGGGCGACTTCACTTGACTACTTCACTTCATACTTTATCACTGGAGAAGGAAACGGCAACCCACTCCAGTATTCTTGCCTGGAGAATCCCATGGACAGAGGAGCCTGGCGGGCCATGGTTCATGGGGGTTGCAGAGAGTCAGACACAACTGAAGTGACGAGGCACACACAAATAAAACAACTGTAATCTCCCCAAACACAGAGATAACAGCAAAATATAGTAACATAACTAGGAAGTACGGGAAAAAACCTGAAAAATCTTTAAATATTTAGAAATTAATCAATATTGTATAAAGTATATAGAAAATATTTTGAAATAAATGAAAATATATCAATAAAATTTGTGAGATATAGCTGTGGTTATGGTATTACTTAAAGGGAAATTACTAGCATTACATTTCAGTTAGAAAAGAAAAAATGTCTAAAATCAACAATCCAAGTTTCCACACTAAGAACACTTAGAGAAAGAAGAGTAAATAAGACCTAAAAGAAAGAGAAGAAATATTTTTAAAAGTATATTTATAATATTATTATATTTATAATACTATGTTATTATATTTATAATACTATGTTATTATATTTATAATATTATAATAAATATTACATACTTATTATTGAGAAAATTAATGAAAACAAAAGCTGGTTCTTTGGAACAATGTATAAAATTGACCAACTTCTGCCTAAATTGAGGAAAAGAGAAGATACACTTCTCAGTATCAACAATAATCACTACAGGACCCACAGACATTAAAAAATAGTAAGTGAATAATATGACTAACTTTATAGATATAAATATAATTTAAATGAAATGTATTCCTTGAAAGACACAAATTATCAAATCTCATTTAAGAAGAAATAAAAACAGATAACTTGAATGATCCTATATTATTTAAATTTGGATGTTTAAAAACCTTTAAACATACACACACAAAAAAACCAGATGACTTCATTGGTGAACTGTCTCAAACAGTAAGAGAAGAAAGAATATCACCTTTACATAACTCAAAATATAAGAGGAGGGAATGACTCCTATTGCATTTAATGATGTCAGCATTATATTGAGACCAAAACTGACAAACATTACAGGAGAAGAAAAAGAAAACTAAAGGTCAGTACCTCCCGTAAACAAATACAAAAATCCTTAACAGAATATTAACAAATTAAGCAACATATTAAAAAGATAATATACCATGAACAAGAGATTTATCCCACAAATGCAAGGTCACTGAAACATCTGAAAACTAATCAGTTCACTATATGACCAGAAAAATCACACAATCATTTTAACACAGAAAAAGCACTTGAAGAAACCGAACATCCACTGAAGAAAACATAACCCAGTAGACTAGGACTAGAAGGGGACTCCCTCAACCTCCTCCCATCGTGTGTGCCCACTAGTTGCTCAGTTGCGTCTGGCTCTTTGCAACCCTGTTGACTGTAGCAGCCAGCTTCTCTGTCCATGGGATTTCCCAGGCAAGAATACTAGAGTGGGCTTCCAGTTCAAGATGACGGAGAAGAAGGACATGAGTTCATCTTCTTCTGCAAGAGCACCAAAATTACAACTATCTTCTGAACAACCATTGACAGGAGAATGCTGGAACCCACCAAAAAAAGATACCCAATGCCCAATGACAAAGAAGCCGGAGGGAGATGGTAGGAGGGGCACAATCATGTTAAAATCAAATCCCATGCCCACCAGGTGACTGACCCACAAACTGGAGAACAATAATACCAAAGAAGTTTTCCCGCCATTGTGGAGGTTCTGAACCCAACATCAGGTTTCCCAGCCTGGGGATCTGACAAAGGGACTGGAAATCCTGAAGGAATCTGACCTTGAAGGCCAGTGGAATTTGATTATCGAACTTCCACAGGGCTGGGGGAAACAGAGACTCCAGTCTTGGAGGGCACAAACGAAATCTTGTATGCACCAAGACCCAGAGGAAAGGAGCAGTGACCCCACAGGAGACTGAATCAAAATGTCCTTGTTAGTGTTGGAGGTTCTCCTGTGAAGGCCTGGGTCAGCGGGGGCTCACCATGGGGATGGGGACACTGGCAGCAGCAAGTCGAGCTGGTGTAAGCCTCTTGGAGGTTAACCCTACCATATAGCCTGTAGACCCCAGGACTGGGTCATCTCAGGCCAAACAACTACCAGGGAGGGAGCACAACCCACCCATCAGCAGATAATTGGATTAGCTTTATTGAGCAAGGCCCTGTCCACCAGAGCAAGGCCCTGTCTTTCCTACCACCAGTCCCTCCTATCAGGAAGCTGACACAAGCCTCTTCGCCTCCTCCATCAGAGGGCAGACAGAAGAAGCAAGAAGAACCACAGTCCCATTGCGGCTAGAAAAAAACCATTACAGAAAGTTCATCAAGATGAAACAGCGGAAAGCTACGTTCCAGATAAAGAGACAAGGTAAAATACCAGAAAAAAAACTAAATGAAGTGGAGATAGGCAACCTTCCAGAAACAAAATTCCAAAATAATGTTAGTGAAGATGATCCAGAATATTGAGAAAACAATAGAGAAGATCCAAAAAATGTTTACCAAAACCTAGAAAAATTAAAGAACAGATGAATAACACATGAGAAGAAATCAACAACAGAATAACTGAGGCAGAAGAAGGGACAAATGACCTGAGGAATAGAGTGGTGGAAATCACTTCCACAGAACAGAATATAGAAAAAAGAATAAAAAGAAATGAAGACAATCTAAAAGACTCAGGGACAACATTAAACACACCAACATTCGCATTATAGGGGTTCTGGAAGGAGAAGAGAGAGAGAAGGAACCTGAGAAAATATTTTGAGAGATAATAGTTGAAAACTTCCCTAACATGGGAAAGGAAATAGTCAACCAAGTCCAGGAAGCACAGAGTGTCCCAGGCAGGAAAAACCCAAGGAGGAACATACCAAGACACGTAGTAATTAAAACTGACAAAAATTAAAGACAAAGATAAAATATTAAAAGCAATAAGGGAAGAATGACAAATAACATACAAAGGTAACTCCCATCAGGCTATCAGTTGATTTCTCAACAGAAATTCTACAAGCCAGAAGGGAATGGCATGATATATTTAAAGTGATGAAAGGGAAGAAGCTACAACCAAGAACACTCTCCTCAGCAAGACTCTCATTCAGTTTGATGGAGAAATCAAAAGCTTTACAGACAAGCAAAAGTTAAGAGAATTCAGCACCACCAAACCAGCTTTACAACAAAGGCTAAAGGAACTCCTCTAGGCAGGAAACACAAGGGAAAGACCTACAGAAAATAAATCCAAAACAATTAAGAAAATGGTAATAGAATCATACATATTGATAATTACCTTAAATGTAAATGGATTAAATGCACCAACCAAAAGACATAGACTGCCTGGGTGTATGAAAACATGTGCATGTAAGCACTTCCACTTATTACATCACTCTGCTTGACCCCCCCAAACTGTATGTAATGATTCTATATTGTTTAGGTTAATCATGTTCCCATTATGGCTTGCAGCTGTAACTATCTTTTATTTTTTGCCTGGCTGCTAATTGTGAAAACTGATAAACATCTTTTACTATTTGTGATTACATAACTGTTACTCACTTAATACCATAGTATCATGACTGGTCCACAGAAAAATGAAAGAACTCTATTATCAACAAAACTACAGTTTAATAGAAAAACCTGTAGTCACTTTTTAAAATCCAGATGCATATTAGAATTACCTTGGAACTTTTTGAAAAATACAAATGCCTAGATATTGCTTTTTTTTCTCCAGAGCTCTAGATATTTTTCTAATGATCGGCCATATTCAGAAACAACTGAACTATATGAAGATCTTTTATCTAGTTTCACTTTTTCTATTTCATATTCAGTGCTCTGATTTCATTTTTTCAATTACTCCATCTCTTCTTTAAAATATGTATAATATATATATTTTAGAATACTTATGAATTTTTGCCTAACTAAAAAATTTATGACATTTTGATTACACTTGTTTGACTTAGTATGAATAGAATGCTAGATTTCTAAGTAAAAAAAAAATAGATATGCAAGAAGCAACTAAGGTGTACTGTATACTACAGGGAACTACAGCCAGTATCTTATAATAACCTATAATGGAAAATAATTCCAAAAATAATATATGTGTATGTGTTTAACTGAATCACCTTACTCTGCACCTGAAACACGGCAGGTCAACTATACTTCAATAAAATATATATATTAAAAAAAAGAATACTGGAGTGGGTAGCCATTCGCTTCTCCATGGGATCTTCCCAACCCATGGATCGAACCTGGGTCTCCAACATTGCAGGCAGATTCTTTACCATCTGAGCCACCAGGGAAGCCCAGTAACATCATACATTCGCTATATTAAATGCTGTCCACCTAAGATTGGAAACAAAGCAAAGATATCCTCTGTTTTCACTCCTATTTAATATTGTACCATCCTAGATAGTAAAACAGAGGAGAAAACAAATGGCCTGCAGGTAGGATAAGAATATATGAAACTTGTTTTTAATTGTAGTTGTAATAATCATCTATGTAGAAAATCCTAAGTAATCTATAATAAAAAGTCACTACAACGAATGAGTTTAACAGGACTGCAGGATACATGTTTAATATTTTCAAATTTTATTTTTATAAAATCCCAATGAACAATTAAAACTTGTAATTAAAAATACTATTTACAATAGCATCCAAAAACATGAACAAACTATTTACAAGATCTTGTACATTTTAAAATATAAAACACTGCTGGGGGAAATTAAAGGCCTGGATAAATGGAGAGATATATTGTGTTCATAAATTGGGAGATTCAATATTGTTAGGTCTTCCCTGTTGCTCAAACAGTAAAGAATCTGCCTGCAATGCAGGAGACCTGGGTTCGATCCCTGGGTCAGGAAGATCCTCTGGACAATGGAATGGCAATTCACTCCAGTATTCTTGCCTGGAGAATCCCATGGACAGAGGAGCCTGGTGGGCTACAGTCTGTGGGATGGCAAAGAGTTGGACACGACTGAGCAACTAACACTACAATATTGTTAAATTGTCCTTCTATCCCAAACTGATCTATAGACTTAATATTCACAATACTAGTATCCAAAAAAGAACTTATGTTCAGAATATATAAAAACTTATGATTCAATAAAAAACAATCCAATTCAACTGGGGCAAAAGATTTGAAGATATCATTCACAAGGGAAAATATATAGAAATAAGCACATAAAAGATGAACAACTCTAAGGTTCATCAGGGAAATGCCAACTAATACCAACTACACCTACTACAATGGCTAAAATTAAAAACAGCAATAATGCCAAGTTTTAGTGAAGATGTGGAGTAACTGGAACTCCAAACTACTTTCCTCTTAAACTTAGCGTAGCGCTCAGTTCCAAGGTTTTTCACAAAAGAAATCAGAATAGACCTCCATACAAAGACTAGTACATGAAAGAACAGATCATTTTCAATGAAACTGGCTAAAATTGGGAACAACTCAAATGCCTGTCAACATGTGAAGATAAATTGTGATATCTCTATATAATGGAATACTACTCAATAATGTAAATTAAAATGTACAGATATACACACCAATATGGAAAATTCACAAAGATTAATACTGAGTGAAAGTAGCCAGATACGAATGAGTAACAGTTTATTAGTCTACTTCTATGAAATTCTAGAAAAAGCAGATCTAACTTGTAATAGACAACAGATCAATGTGCTTTAGCTTTGAGGGAGGCAGGGACTGACTGCAAAGGGGCTTTAGAGAATTTTGAGGGTGGTGGAAATGTTTTACATCTTGATTATGGTGGTAATCACATTGTTGTTCAGTCTCTTAAGTGGTGTTCAATTCTGCGACCCCATGGACTGAAGCATGCCAGGCTTCCCTGTACTTCACTATCTCCTGGAGTTTGCTGAAACTCATGGTCATTGAGTCGGTGATGCCATCTAACCATCTCATCCTCTGTTGCCCTCTTCTCCTGCTCTCAGTCTTTTCCAATGAGTCATATCTTTGCATCAGGTGGCCAAAGTACTGAGGCTTCAGCTTCAGCATCAGTCCTTATACTGAATATTCAGGGTTGATCACCTTTAGGACTGACTGGTTTGATCTCCTTCTTGTCCAAGGGACTCTAGAGTCTTCTCCAACATCACAGTTCGAAAGCACCAGTTTTTCAGTGCTCAGCCTTCTTTATGGTCCAACTCTCACATCTGTACATGACTAATGGAAAAACCAGAGCTTTGGCTATATGGACCTATATGACTATACAAACCTATATAACTATAGGTACTATATAACTATATAGGTCCATAAAGACTATATGACTATATGAGGTTTAAGAAAGCTTTTTAACTCTCTTCTTTCAACATCATCAAGAGGCTCTTTAGTTCCTCTTCACTTTGTGCCACTAGAGCGGTGTGTGCATGCTAAGTCACTTCAGGCCTGTCCGAATTTGTGTGACCCAATGGCCTGCATCCTGCCAGGTTTCGCTGTCCATGGGATTCTCCAGGCAAGAATACTTGAGTGGGTTTCCATACCTGCCCCCAGGGGATCGTCCCAATCCAGGGATTGAACTCACATCTCTTATACCTCCTTCGTTGGCAGGCAGGTTCTTTATCACCAGCTCCATCTACGAAGCTCCATTAGAGTGGTATGATCTGCATATATGAGGTTGCTTATATTTCTCCCAGCAATCTTGATTCCAGCTTCTGATTCACCCAGCACGACATTTTGCATGATGTACTCTGCATAGAAGTTAAATAAGAAGGGTGACAATATTCAGCCTTGAGATACGCCTTTCCCAATTTTTAAACAGTCCATTGTTCCATATCTGTTTCTAAGTGCTGCTTGTTGACCTGCATACAGGTTTCTCAGGAGGCAGGTAAAGTGGTCTGGGATTCCCATCTCTTTAAAAATTTTCTAGTTTGTTGTGATCAACAGTCAAAGACTTTAGTGCAGTCAGTGAAGCAGAAGTAGATATTTTTCTGGAATTCCCTTGCTTTTTCTATGACATAGTGGACATTAGCAATTTGATCTCTGGTTCCTTTTCCTTTCCTAAATCCAGCTATACACCTGAAAGTTTTCAGTTCATGAACTGCTGAAGCCTAGCTTAAAGGATTTTGAGCATAATCTTGGTAGCATGTAAAATTAGTGAACTGTATGGTAGTTTGAACATTCTTTGGCATTGCCTTTCTTTGGGATTGGAATGAAAACTCACCTTTTCCAGTCCTGTGGCTACAGCTAAATTTTCTAAATTTGCTAGCATATCGAGTGCAGCAATTTAACAGCATCATCTTTTAGGATCTGAAGTAACTCAGCTCGAATTCCATCACCTCCACTAGCTTTCTTGGTAGTAATGCTTCCTAAGACCCAGTTAACTTCACATTCCAGGATGTCTGGCTCTAGGTGAGTGACCACAACATTGTGGTTATCTGGGTCACTAAGATCTTTTTTTTTATAGTTCTTCTGTATATTCTTGGCACCTCTTCTTAATATCTTCTGCTTCTCTTAGGTCCTTGCCGTTTTCCTTTACTGTGCCCATATTTACATGGAATGTTCCCTCGGTATCTCCAATTTTTTTGAAGAGATCTCTAGTCTTTGCCATTCTGTTGCTTTCCTCTATTTCTTCGCTTTGTTCACTTAAGAAGGCTTTCTTATCTCTCACTGCTATTCTTTGGAACTTTGCATTCAGATGGGTATATCTTTCCCTTTTCTCCTTTGCTTTTCCCTTCTCTTGTTTTATCACCTATTTGTAAGGCCTCCTCAGACAATCACTTTGCCTTCTTGCACTTCTTTTTCTTTAGGATGGTTTTGGTCGCTCCCACCATACAATGTTACAAACCTCCGTCTGTAGTTCCTGAGGCACTCTATCAGATCTAATCCCTTGAATGTATTTGCCACCTCCGCTGTATAACCATAAGGGATTTGTTTTAGGTCATACCTGGATGGTTGTGTGGTTTTCCCTACTTTCCTCAATTTAAGCCTGAATTTTGTGATAAGGAACTGATGATCTGAGCCACAGTGAGCTCAAGGTCTTGCTTTGCCTACTCAATAGAGCTTCTCCATCTTCGACTGCAAAGAATGCATCAATCTGATTTCTGTATTGACCATCTGATGATGTTCATGTGTAAAGTTGTTTCTTGGGTTGCTGGAAGAGGGTGTTTGCTATGACCACTTCATTCTCTTGGCAAAACTGTTAGTCTCTGTGCTGCTTCATTTTGTACTCTAAGGCCAAACTTGCTTGTTCCTCCAGGTCTCTCTTGAGTTCCTACTTTTGCACTCCAATCCCCCATGCTGAAAAGGACATCTTTTTTTGGTATTCATTCTAGAAGGTCTTGTAGGTCTTCATAGAATCTTTCAATTTCAGCTTCTTCGGCATTACTGGTTGGGGCACAGACTTGGATTGCTGTGATACTGTATGGTTTGCCTTGGAAATGAACTGAGATCATTCTGTCATTTTTGAAGTTGCACCAAAGTATTGCATTTCAGACTCTCTTGTTGACTATGAGGGTTACTTCATTTCTTCTAAGGGATTCTTGCCCATAATAGTAGACATAATGGTCATCTGAATTACATTCACCCATCCCTTCCCAAGATGTTGATGTTCACTCTTGCCATCTTCTGCTTGACCATGTTCAATTTACCTTGATTCACAGACTACTGGGTTTTCCAGTAGTCATGTATGGATGTGAGAGTTGGACTATAAAGAAAGCTGAGCACCAAAGAATTGATGCTTTTGAACTGTGGTGTTGGAGAAGACTCTTGAGAGTCCCTTGGACTGAAAGGAGATCAAACCAGTCCATGCTAAAGGAAATCTCTCCTGGATATTCACTGGAAGGACTGATGCTGAAGCTGAAACTCCAATACTTTGGCCACCTGATGCAAAGAACTGACTTCTTAGAAAAGACCCTGATGCTGGGAAAGACTGAAGGTGGGAGGAGAAGGGGACGACAGAGGATGAGATGGTTGGATGCCATCACCGATTCAATGGACATGAGTTTGAGTAAGCTCCAGGAGTTGGTGATGGACAGGGAAGCCTGGTGTGCTGCAGTCCATGGGGTCGCAAAGAGTCAGATATGACTGAATGACTGAACTGAACTGAATAATCATTAGTAATCAAAGATGATAATCTTTAAATGCCAATTTAGAATAAATTGGTATGTAGTATTCTATGTCATGTAGTATTCTATGTCATGTATATTTGTACTTTTTTCCCCCTAGTACATGGGGTTGAAGACCAGACTTCTCAGGTGGCAGGTCAGGTGGTCTAGTATTCCTATCTCTTAAGAATTTTCCACAGTTTGTTGTGGTCCATATAGTCAAAGGATTTGGCGTAGTCAATAAAGCAGAAGTAGATGTTTTTCTGGAACTCTGTTGCTTTTTCAGTGATCCAACGGATGTTGGCAATTTGATCTCTGGTTCCTCTACCTTTTCTAAACCCAGCTTGAACATCTGGAAGTTCTCGGTTCACATACTGTTGAAGCCTAGCTTGGAGAATTTTGAGTATTACTTTGCTAGCATGTGAGATGAGTGCAATTGTGTGGCAGTTTGAACATTCTTTGGCATTGCCAGAATCTCTTCTCAATGGGAGAGACTGACTGTGGGGAAAACTTGGTCTTGCACTGTTGGGCAGGGTCATGCTCAGTAAATTTTTAATCCAATTTTCTACTGATGGGTGGGGCTGTGTCCCCGCCCCGCCCCCAACCCCATTAATTGTTTGGCCTGAGGTGACCCTATCCTGAGGCTATAGACTCTATGTTAGGGCTAAAGGTGACCTCCAAACAGACTTTTGCCAACACGCACCTCCCCGGACCCCACAGCAGGCCACTGTTGACACACACCTCTGCAGGAGACCCTGCATCACTCACAGGCAGGTCTGGCTCAGTCTCTTGTGGGGTCACTTCTCCTTTCTCCTGGTTCCTCGGGCACACAATGCTTTGTCTGTGCCCTCCAACAGTCTCTGGGAATCATGCGGATATACATAGTTCCCAAAACTCATTGATCTATACATTTAAAATAGGTATAATTTATTTGTAAATTATACTTGAAAAACTTGATTTAAAAATCTGTCATCACTTTTGTATGAAGAAAGCAGAATGCCGTCTGGAATAGCAATCCATCTCAAATGACACGAGATCCAGTTTTAAGATGACTAGGCATCTAATAAAGTACCTGACATTTTCTTCCAGCAATAAGTTGCCACCAGTTACCACTTTGGCAAAGTAAACTTTAAATAACTTACTAAAAATAACTTTTAAAGAACACATACTTCTTACAAAAGGTCTGAGAGAAAAATCATACTACTTGCTGTTTAGATGAAGTGACAGATACATACGTAATATTGCCCATGATTTTCAAAATCCTATGAGAGGGAAGAAGTTAGCTTTAATTATTTGTTTAATATCACCACTTGGACATTAAACCTTTTCCTAACTTTGCAGGTGTTCTGAGCACATTGTAGGAGCACTGTAAGTAGATGGAATAATCAACACACTATGGAAAGAGGAGTATGAGAGTACATGCTGTGACTGGGAAGCTCCTAAGGCAGCAGAGCTGAGAGATGAAGCCTGGGAGACAGACGGGGCTTATTAACTCCTGAAGGATTTCAAGCTGCAGAAAAGAGAAAACTGAAAGTGTCAGTCACTCAGTTATGTCCAACGCTTTGCGACCCCATGGACTGTGGCCTACCACGTTCCTGTGCCCATGGAATTCCCCAAGGAGAATCCTGGAGTGGATAGCCAATCCCTTCTTCAGGGCATCTTCCTGACCCAGGGATCAAACCAGGGTCTCCTGCACTGCAGGCAAAATCTTTATCACCAGGGAAGCCAAATCTATGACCAGATGTGCACTCTGGTAGCAATTAAGGGGATTAATTGAGCGGTAGGTAGGGAAGATGGGAAGGCAGAGCATTACAGACAGAGGGCCACTGTTTGATCATGGTACAATAAGGAAGGTCTAGATTTAAGGTCACAGCAAGGCTGAATAGAATGAGATGTTTTAGGCAGTGATGTCCTTTTCATCATAGGGGACTGGAAGACAAAAGCACGAAGTCAAGAGACACCTGGAGTAACAGGCAAGTTTGGCCTCAGAGTACAAAATGAAGCAGGGCAAAGGCTTCATTTTGCCAGCGTTTGCCTAGAGAACACACTGGTCATAGCAAACACCCTCTTCTAACAACACTACACATGGACATCACCAGATGGTCAATATCAAAATCAGACTGATCATATTCTCTGCAGCCAAAGATGGAGAAGCCCCTACAGTCAGCAAAAACAAGACTGCGAGCTGACTGTGACTCAGATCATGAACTCCTTATTGCCAAATTCAGACTTAAATTGAATAAAGTAGGGGAAAACCTCTAGGCCATTCAGGTGTGACCTAAACCAAATCCCTTATGATTATACAGAGGAAGTGGCAAATAGATTGAAGGGATCTGAGCTGGTAGACAGAGTGCCTGAAGGACTAAGGCAGAGGTTCATGACACTGCACCGGAGGTGGTGATCAAAACCAGACCCAAGAAAAAGAAATGCAAAAAAAGCAACATGGTGTCTGAGGAGGCCTTACAAACAGTGGGGAAAGGAGTGAAAGGCAAAAGGGAAAAGGAAAGATATACCCATCTGAATGCAGAGTTCCAAAGAACAGCAAGGAGAGATAAGAAAGCCTACAGAAGTGAACAGTACAAAGAAATACAGGGAAAAAAATAGAATGGGAAAGACTAGAGATCTCTTTGAGAAAATTAGAGATACCAAGGGAACATTCGATGCAAAGATGGGCACAATATAGGAAAGAAATGGTATAGACCTAGCAGAAGCAGAAGATATTAAGAAGAGGTGGCAAGAATATACAGAAAACTGTACAAATAAGGTCTTAATGACCCAGGTAACCATGATGGTGTGATCACTCACCTAGAGCCAGACATCCTGGAATGTGAAGTCAAGTAGGCCTTAGGAAGCATTACTACAAAGAAAGCTAGTGGAGGTGATGGAATTCCAGTTGAGCTATTTCAAATCCTAAAAGATGATGCTGTTAAAATGCTGTACTCAATATGTTAGCAAATTTGGAAAGGTCAGCAGTGGCCACAGGACTGAAAAAGGCCATTTTTCATTCTAATCCCAAAGAATGGCAATGTAAAAGAATGTTCAAACTACTGCACAACTGCATTCATTTCACATGCAATTAATGAAGGTAATGCTCAAAATCCTTCAAGGTAGATTTCAACAGTATGTGAACTGAGAACTTCCAGATGTACAAGCTGGATTTTTTACCAGAGATCAAATTGTCAACATCTACTGGATCATAAAAAAAAGCAAGAGAATTCAAGAAAAACATCTACTTTTGCTTTATTGACTACACTAAAGTCTTTGACTGTGTGGATCACAACAAACTGTGGAAGATTCTGAAAGAGATAGGAGTACCAGGCCACCTTACCTGCCTCCTGAGAAATCTGTATGCAGGTCAAGAAGCAACACTTAGAACCAGACATGGAACAACAAACTGGTTCAAAATTGGGAAAGGAGTACGTCAAGGCTGTATACTGTCACCTTGCTTATTTAACTTATATGCAGAGTGGTGGTTTGGTTTAGTCGCTAAGTCGTGTCCGACTCATTGCAATCCCATACTATAACCTGCTAGGCTCCTCTGTCCATGGGATTCTCCAGGCAAGAATATTGGAGTGGATTGCCATTTCCTTGTCCAGGGGATCTTACCAACCCAGGAATCGAACCCGGGTCTCCTGAATTGCAGGCAGATTCTTTACCAACTGAGCTATGAGGGAAGCCCCTCACAGAGTACATATATGCAGAGCAGATGATGAGAAATGCTGGGCTGGATTAAGCTCAAGCTGGAATCAAGATTGCCAGGAGAAATATCAACTACCTCAGATAATCAGATGACACCACCCTTACGGCAGAAAGCTAAGATGAACTAAGGAGTCTCTTGATGGAAGTGAAAGAGGAGAGTGAAAAAGCTGGCTTAAAACTCAACATTCAAAAAACTGAGATCATGGCATCCAATTCCATCACTTTATGGCAAATAGATGGGGAAACCATTGAAACAGTGACTCTATTTTGGGTTCCAAAATCACTGTGGACAGTGACTACAGCTATGAAATTAAAAGACACTTGCTCCTAGGAAGAAAATCTATGACAAAGCTAAACGTTGTATTAAAAAGCAGAGATATCACTTCGTGGTCAAAGGTCCATATAGTCAAAGCTATGGTTTTTCCAGTAGTCATGTATGGATGTGACAGCTGGACCATGAACAAGGTTGAACACCAAAGAATTGATGCTTTTGAACTGTGGTGCTGGAAAAGACTCTTGAGAGTCACTTGGACAACCAGGAAATCAAATAAGTCAATCCTAAATGAAATCAACCAAGAATATTCACTAGAAGGACTGATGCTGAAGCTCCAATACTTTGGCCACCTGATGTGAAGATCCAACTCGTTGGAAAAGACCCTGATGCTGGGAAGGATTGAGAGCAGGAGGAGAAGAAGGCAACAGAGGATGAGATGGTTAGAGGACATCATTGACTCAATGGACATGAGTTTGAGCAAACTCCAGGAGATAGTAAAGGACAGGGAAGCCTGGCATGCTGCAGTCCATGGGGTCAAAAGAGTCAGACACGACTGAGTGACTGAACAAAACCTCAGAAGGCAGAACTGATGGCATTTCATTGCTGACTGGATATAGTGTCAGGAATGAGGGAGGATTCTAGGATGACTTCTAACTTGGAATTCTGTCCATCTAAATGACTATAACATCCCTTAAACTGGAATATATAGGAGGAGAAGCAGGGAGAAAGATGACAACCTCAAGTCTGCACATAATAAATCTGATGCAATCGTGTAGACTTGGGGGGGAGGTTTCCTGTAGTCCAGGTTAACATGTGGGGGTGGAGAGCAGTGGCCTGGGCTGAGGTCAGAGACAGGATACCAAAATCAAAAATAAACTCTTGGTTCGATGCATGAGACAGGGTGATCAGGGCTGGTGCACTGGATGACCCTGAGGGATGGAATGGGGAGGGAGGTAGGAGGAGGGGTTCAGGATGGGGAACACATGTACACCCATGATGGATTCATGTCAGTGTATGGCAAAAACCACTATAATACTGTAAAGTAGTTAGCCTCCAATTAAAATAAATAAGTTTTTAAAAATAAAATAAAAAATAAACAAATAAACTCTCATTTTGCATAAAGTGGGAGAGGGGAGCTAAAGATGGAACCTTGGAGAGCCTGAATATTTTCATGAGGAGGCAGAAGAAGAGCATAAAAAAGCACCAAAAAGTTGCATCGAGAGTCACAGAAGGCAAGAACAATGAGAGGAGCCATCAAATGCTGAAAAGTCATCAAGTAACTGAAGAGAAATATGTGTATCAAGTAGGAAGTCACTGGTGACCTTTCCAAGAGCAGTTCCAGGAGAACATTGAAGAGAAGAAGAGCCAGAAGGTGGTGCTGTGAGGGGGAATGGGAGGTGAAGAAGCAGAGAAATTCAGTGTTCACTATTCTGTTAAGAGCTTGACTGTGAAAGGACAGTGAACATTTGATCAATAACAGAGGGGAAACAATTTTAAGGAACAGATGTATGTATGTTGCTTTGTTTCATGGTGTGGCTTGGGCCCGAGACTGCTGATGTAGCAAGATTCATGGGGAGAGCAGGGAAGGTGACAGAGTAAAGGTGTCAAGGGGAATGCTGTGGGATCCGGCATGGAACTAGTCTTAGGTAAGAGGAAGGTTCCTATCCCACTGAATTGAAACGGAAAAGATTTATGTACATGGAGGTAAGTGGTTGGGTGGGTGGTGAGGAGCAGATAAAGTTAATGAAGTACCTACTAAAGGGAGATTCTCTGTTGAAAGGGCAAGAAGCTGATCACATGAGAGAGCAGTGAAGGTTGGAAAAAGTGATGATGAGAATGGAAAAGCTTTAATATCTCAGAAATACAAACTAGGAACTCCTCTTTTTAAAATTAATCCCAGTTTACATATATGGAAATATGAATGATGATTGTTAGGTAAAGAAATTCTGATTACACACTGCCTCTACCTAGGAGGATGACACGTCTTGCTCCCTCCTGAGGAAGACATGCTAGTTTTTCACATTCTTATAGTAACTGTGGTGATGGCCTTTTAACCTCCAGTGGCATCTGTGTGATAATTATAAGGATTTAGAATTGAAGCTCTAGCCTTCAACAGAGTTTTCCTTCAACATTACACTAACTGACCTATTCTAAGAGTCAGACTCCAAAAATCTTAGCATATTGGCAGCAGCCACTGACACGTTTACATATGACAGCATTCTATTTTAAACTATGATCTATCTCAGCTTCTTAAATTGTACGCTACACCTTTCATGTCAAAATTTCCAAAGGCTTGCATAACAAGCATATGAAAAACATCTCATAAATGCTCCCTAGTGGGGAAACTGCACATGAAACTACCTGTTTATATATGCAGTAACTTGAATTATACATGAAAATTCCACATGGATGCCCAGAATCAGCACTGTGTTAATTCAAGAAGTATATTAAAATTTCTGGATGTATTTAGTAGCAGATCCTAAGAAAAATCTGTTCTTTAAACAGGGTTTTCTTTAAAAAAAAAAAAAGAAGAAAGAAAAAGATCTGTTAGCTGGAATATACTGTTTCAAGGAATCTACTCTTCCTAGGAAAAATAATATATAATAAACACTAATCTTATAATACATTTTCAAAAATCCTGGAAAACTCCATGTTTTCTTCTTTTAAAGACCCTGTAAGACTGTAAAATTTCCCTATTCTATAAATCGTATGTCATAATGAAAATAAAATTTAAATGATAAATGTCAGTTGCAGAAGTTATCACCTTTTCATTTGAATGCTTGACTTCTATTGGATAATTCTCTTCCAAGAGACCTACTTGGGAAAAAGAGGTGACAGCCAACTCATTGCCTAATTGATTTAGGAACAGTGCCCAGGGAGATAGTCCAATTAAGTTTACAAGCTGGCAATTAGCAGGAAGCCCTCTAAATCCCTACACTGAGAGCCTGTTTACTTTAGTAAGAAGGCAAATGTGCTAGAGATAGGAAGAGAAAGCTGTGCTTTTTGCAAAGCTGTTGTGAGCAGGCCCACAAGGGAGGGCTGAAGAAAAGCTAGGTATATGTTAGTAGACTGCCTTCTTGTTTGATAGGTAACTGGGATATACAGAGAGAGGCAGAGAGTTTCAACAGATACGCAGAACATCTAACAGCCACTTTAATAAGTGTTGTGGGTGGAGACATACTACTATTAAACGCGTAAGCTAGTCAAAGTAGAACTGGATTATCTCATAATAGATGAGATTCCAAACATATTTTTCTTAGATAATACTAATGTTATGAATGGATTTAGGTTCTTTTTTTTTTTCATGTGAAAAGAACACAGCCCTCACTTATATCCCTGATAGCTTTCAAGTTAAGTCATTTTCATTAGACTTATTTCATTCCTTCTATTTCAGAGGCAAGTAGATCCATTAAAAACAAAAAGTAAACTGACTGTTATTTAACAAACACTACAATGTTTTTAAAAACAACTTTGTACCACAGAACCAGATCCTGTAAGGGGTTTTGAAATGTATCTACTTTTCTATGTTTTCAGGTTGCAATAATATGCACTAATTGAAATATTTTTTTTAAAACCTAAGAGTTCCTCTCAAGAATGTTACATTATCAAAACTGCCTAAAAAATATCATATATTTTAGGACATAGCTGGTAATGCCAACCTTTAGAAGGCAAATAAAATTCTGCTTTAAAGCCTCCTGGTTGAAATAGTATACATTAATACATAATTTTCCTAATATTGAAATAATTTTTTGAATTTTTATCTAGAAGAAAAACATAAAGTTACACAAATATCTTTAGCAAATTCTAACCAAGCATTTTCCTTCCTCTTCTTTTAAAACATTTGCTTTACACATTTTCAATCTGGAAAGAAATGAACACTCATCTAAAATAACTTAATAGAAAAAGTATTATATTCCTACACACAGAATTTTACAATGGACACAGTAAGTACTTTTAAAATATTTTCATATGTACTATTTCTTAAGGAATTTTTTTAGTAGACAGTTTATTTTGAAAGGTGTCATATATGGACAGCTCAGGCTTTTTATTCATGTGATGGAAAATTAATGCAATTTCAAAATTTTTGAATATATAATGGACCTTGACATTTTAGAAAATCATCCACAAAACTTTCTTAAGGAAACTACATGTTTGAAATGTAAGCATATTGATGGGATGAGGAACAAAAAAAATCTGCATTCCAGGAATAGTTTTACTGTCTTAATTATACTGTCATCATAAAAAAATTTATTTACTCACCAACTTCCTTGACTTACCAAGTTTAAACAGAAGTACACCCAAAGGTCCTCTGTCAAACCTGAGGAAGAGGAGATTATAGATGTCCCCACTTTCAGGCTTCTTAGAAACAACCTGAGGCGCTATCCACTGCATTTGAACAAGACTGCTAGAAACATCAAAGAATTTTTTGAATTGTAGAGTCTCCCTAGGTGAGTTGTCTTCAGCCAAAAGCTGGATGTTAATAGGAGAAAGAGCCATATCAAATATTTGCAGCTCCCCTTGGTTACTGCCAACTAGGAGAATGGCCCCACTTGGGTGGCAGCTTATTAATGAAGGCAGAAGTTCAGCCTGAGCTAAGAGAGTCACTCTACGGTGAGTTTCATAAAGAATTACTGAAGAATCTTCACAGCCCAGAATCAGTTTGTCTTCAGTAGCATTCCTGCAACAACTAATGGCCTTTGATTTTAGTGGTATTCTGGTGACTGATACACACTGGATTTTGTTCCGAACACATTCATAGACGCAGCTGTCAGCCGCGGGCTCTCTGTCTACACTGATGGAGCACTCCACTGTCAACACCTGATTAGGATGTTTGGTGTCAAAGCGAACATCCAGTGGGTCCCATTCTGTGCGTACAGAACTCAGAACCTGTAAGAAATATAACAAGTATGTTCAGATAGACTGTGGTTTTTCTTCAGCTGTCACACACAGCACTGCATATTAATCTAGAATGCTACTGAATACAGTCAACTACCACCTTAAGTATCAGCAGCATATTAGCAGGTATGTATGTATCTCATATAGAACATATATAAATGTGTGTGTGTGTGTGCACGCGCTCAGTCATGTCTGACTGTAGCCTGCCAGGCTCCTCTGTCCATGGGATTTCCCAGGCAAGAGTATTGGAATGAATTGCCATTTCTTTCTCCAGAGGATCTTCTTGACCCAGGGATGGATCTCCTCTCTCCTGAGTCTCCTGCATAGGCAGGTGGACTGTTTACCACTGAGCTACCTGGGAAGCCCATATATAAATATATATAGCATATACCGAACACAGCTGCAGAAATTAAATTATAAAATTTTAACTTAAGCATTTTGTTTTAGAAAGTCTGTAAGTAACATAAAGACAACTATTTCCTACAATATACAGAAACTAATGGAGTGGGCTTTTAGTAAAGTAATATGGCTAGCAAATTATCTAAAGACATCAGAAGCGTGATTTCTAAAGGATGAATAAAGGATTTTAACAATTCAGTTCATCTTCTTCCAATCCACTACCCCTGCTGATTCTAAAATTCCTAGTAAATTATTTACCAGAAATATATTCCTAATTAGTAGTGTAAGAAATAAAAAACAAAAATGGTCCGTTTTCAAGAACATCTAGCTTTGAGTGACAGCTTGCTGATGTAATAGCCAATAGCAGATATAAAACGAGAAAGTCTGGGCAAACAAAGGGAGAGTGAGATATCTAGGATTTTCGTGCGGGTTCAGCCTACTGGTGAATTCAAGACCTAAGAGCTGGAACAGGTACACAGAAAAGGAGGAAATAAGACGTAGCGGGGTGGTGGGAGGAGATCATAAAGAGGGAGGGAACAAACCTAGGTGACATCCAGGAAGACCGTTTACCCCTTGGTACTCAGCCAAAGAGGAACTGGGGGAGGGACTTGCATTCTAGAGATAAGATCCTCCCTGTTAATGACTCTGGGTATGCCTGCCCATCAGACACCAGATCTTGCAAGACAATCATTAAATCACTTCCATTCTTTGGATTTGGGCTGGTGAGCGTGTTTCTCACAAGCAGGGCAGGGTAGGCAAAGGAAAAAACTTTAGAACCCTGTTAACATTCCTGTAGAAATATGTTCTGTTGTTGTTTAGTCGCTAAGTCATGTCACACTCTTTTGCAACCCCATGGACTATAGCCTGCCAGGCTCCTCTATCCATGGGATTTTCTAGGAGTGGGTTATCATTTCCTTCTCCAGGGGTTTTTCCTGACACAGGGATTGAACTGTGTCTCCTGTACTGGCAGGCAGATTCTTCTACCACTGATTTTATGGTCAGAAAAGATATGAAGGATTGTTAAGTAGGTCAATGATCAACAGAAAAAAATAAGGTTATGTACTAGTTTTAAAATTAAGAAAAGACCTGGTGAGTAATATGATTTATAATATTGAAGTGAAGTGAAGTTGCTCAGTCGTGTCCAACTCTTTGTGACCCCATGGACTGTATGTAGCCTAGCACGCTCCTCCATCCATGGGATTTTCCAGGCAAGAGTACTGGAGTGGGTTGCCATTTCCTTCTCCAGAGGATCTTCCCAACCCAGGGATCGAACCCGGGTCTCCCACATTGTAGGCAGACGCTTTACCGTCTGAGCCACCAGGGAAGTTCTTATAATACTAGCAAGGCAAAATTTGAAAAGCATTTCTAGTGTGGAAGGGAAAGGCAACAAGAAGAATAAAGGAATAAAGCAGGCCATTCACCTTATTCATATGTAAATGTGGGGGGCCAAAAATCTGCAGAGTGGTATCTGAGATCATTTCTAACACTGCTGAAAACCTCAAAATTAGATTTAGAAACATTACTAAGCACATGTCTACAAGAGACAGAATTTCACAGAACTCTGCAGGTGTGTCCGTGCACTCGCAGAAGTTCACGCAAAATGTGACGAAATCCAACTGTTAAGGCCAGTATCTGAGTTAGTAGTATTATACCAAGGTCATGTTCCAGGATTTGACAATGTATTGCAGTAGGGAAACTAGGCAAACTAGGGGAAGAAGTACAGGAAGGGAATATGCTTTTAGCCATTTTGGCAATTAGTTTAGCAGTTTCTTGAGAGTCGAATTATTCCTTTTTTTTTTTTTTTAAGAGCACACAGCTTTGTTACATAGTGCTGACTTGGGGATGGAATGGGGGTTGACGTGAATTTTTTAAAATCCATCCTAAACATTATTATCAAACTAATCTTCCTAAATTAAATGTTCTTGTTGTCATTCCCTTGTTTGAACCTTTTAACTGTTAACACAATTTTGCTTCCCTGGTGGCTCAGATGGTAAAGAATCTGCCTGCAATGTGGGAGACTCGGGTTTGATCCCTGGGTTGGGAAGATCCCCTGGAGAAAAGAATGACAACCCACTCCAGTATTCTTGCCTGGAGAATCCCATGCACAGAGGAGCCTGACAGGCTCCAGTCCATGGGGTCGCAAAGAGTGGAATATGACTGAGCAACTAACACACATACAACTAATGAATTAAAGTTTCATTCCCCTGCCTGGTATTCAAAACCACATAGGATCCATATCTAACTCTTTCCCTCCCTCACAATCACTGTCCTGCTCTCACTTTTCCTTTTTGTCTAATAAATGCTTGAGTATGAACTACATGCCAGGCACAGGTCCTGGCACTGGTGGGGATACAGCAGTGAGGTCCTCATCCTCAGAGAACATACATTCTAATGGCTGAAGATAAGGTTAACAATTCACAAGCAAACATACACAGTATGTTAGCGACTCTATATGTGTACCTTCTAAGTACTCGGAAGAATGGGAAGGGGAGGCAATAGAAGTCAGGACAGGCCTCTCTTGTAAAGTTGACCCGAAAGAAGTGAAGAAGTGAAGGCGTGCAGTCACCTGGAGAAGAGGGCTCCAGGCAGAGGAAGCAGACATGCTAAGGTAGCACTCTTGGCCTGAAGAAGAAATAATGGGAGAGCAACATGGCTACAGAAAATGGAGCAAGGAAGAACAGTGGGAATTGGAGGAGGCGGAAGATTGTGAAGTAGCTTGTAGGCCTACGGGGACTTTGGCTTTTCCTCTAAACAAGATGAGAAGCCAAAAGCAAAGGAGGAACATCGTCTGCCTTGCAAATCCTAGCATTATCTCCTACAGTGTCTTCTCATTACTCTATTCTGAGGTCAAACTAAAGCTGCATTTTCCCAGCTCTGAAATCTGTTAAACAAGGAGGCCATTCAACTGATGAATCCCTAATGCCATTGCGGCCCAAGAAAGCAAACCAAAACCTAAACCTATAAATGCCTCAATGTACAAAATCAAAATACCAAAGATAACCAATTACAATAGCCAATTAAGCTTTAAACTATAGCCAATCAAATAATTTCCTTTCTCTGCTTCTGTACTTTCTTTCTCAATCTTTCCCCTGTCTCATATTAGTAGAGTGTTCCTAACCACTTTCAGCTTGGCATGGCCCCCCAGAATTGATTTGCTCAAACTCTGAAAAATTTTAGTATGCCTCAGCTTATCTTTCAACAACTTCTTTCATATCCTTTACCTGAAATCCACACTCTTCACCCACAAAGGCTCCGTCTGTCTTATACCTCCCAAGGTGAAAGTCCATTATACCCAACCCCCTTCTCCTCCACTTCTAATCCCAGATACTTCTAAAAAGCTAGCCAAGGTCAGATGGAATATCAAACTCTGATTTTAAATAAAGCAACAGTTTATTTATATTTATCTGTTGAAGTACAGTTGATTAACAATATTATATACTGATACAGTATTTTTATAGATTGTCCTCCATTTAAAGTTATTGTAAAATAATAGCCGTATTTCCCTATCTCTTAATGTGCTACCTCTATTTTGCCCCCACTCCGTCTCTCTCTCTCTCCATTGGTAACCATTAGTTTGTTCTCTATATCTGTAAGTCCGCTTCTGTTTTGCAACATTAATTTGTTTTATTTATTAGATTTCACATATAAATGTTAATATAGAGTATTTGTCTTTTTCTGACTTATTCCACTCTCTTGATCTTAAAGCAATCAATTGTTCCATACAGGGTTTTAACTGTTGCTTCTTGACCTGCATCCAGGTTCAAGATTGAGAAAGGAGTGTGACAGGGATGTCTGCTGTCACCCTGTCTGTTTAACCTATATTCTGAGCACATCATGAGAAATGCTGGGCTGCATAAGTTACAAACTGGGATCAAGATAAGCAGAAGAAACATCAACAACCTCAGATACGCGAATGATACCACTCTAACGGGAGAAAATCAAGAGGAACTAAATAGCCTCTTGATGAGGGTGAAGGAGGAGAGTGGAAAAGCCGGCTTAAGACTAAATATTAAAAAACTAACAAGGCATGTAGCCTCATTACTGCATGGCAAATAGAAGGGGAAAAGGTGCAGGTACTGACATATTTCGTCTTCTTGGTTCCAAAATCACTATGGACGGTGACTGCAGCCATGAAATCAGAGACGATTGCCTCTTGGTGGGAAAGCGATGACAAACCTAGACAGTGTGCTGAAAAGCAGAGACATTACTCTGCCAACAAAGATCCATATAGTCAAGGCTATGGTCTTCCGCATTTCATTATAGGGGACTGGAATGCAAAAGTAGGAAGTCAAGAAACACCTGGAGTAACAGGCAAATTTGGCCTTGGAATATAGAATGAAGCAGGGCAAAGGCTAACAGAGTTTTGCCAAGAGAATGCACGGGTAATAACAAACACCCTCTTCCAACAACACAAGAGAATACTCTAAACATTGCCATCAGCACATGGCCAACACCAAAATCAGACTTATTATATTCTTTGCAGCCAAAGATGTAGAAGCTCTATACAGTCAGCAAAAACAAGACTGGGAGCTGACTGTGGCTCAGATCATGAACTCCTTATTGCCAAATTCAGACTTAAATTGAAGAAAGTGGGGGAAACCACTAGACCATTCAGGTATGACTTTAATGAAATCCCTTACGATTACAGAGTAGAAATGAGAAATAGACTTAAGGGACTACATCTGATAGACAGACTGCCTGATGAACTATGGATGGAGGTTCATGACACTGTACAGGAGACAGGGATCAAGATCATCCCCAAGAAAAAGAAATGCAAAAAAAGCAAAATGGCTGTCTGAGGAGGCCTTAAAAATAGCTGTGAAAAGAAGGGAAGCAAAAAGCAAAGGAGAAAGGAAAGATATACCCATTTGAATGCAGAGTTCCAAAGAATAGCCAGGAGAGATAAGAAAGCCTTCCTCAGCGATCAGTGCAAAGAAATAGAGAAAAACAACAGAATGGGAAAGACAACAGATCTCTTCAAGAAAGTTAGAGATACCAAGGGAACATATCATGCAATGATGGTCTCAATAAAGGACAGAAATGGTAGGGACCAAACAGAAGCAGAAGATATTAAGAAGAGGTAGCAAGAATACACAGAAGAACTGTACAAAAAAGATCTTCACAACCCAAATAATCATGATGATGTGATCACTCACCTATAGCCAGACATCCTGGAATGTGAAGTCAAATGGGCCTTAGGAAGCATCACTAAGAACAAAACTATTGGAAGGGATGGAATTCCAGTTGAGCTATTTCAAATCCTGAAAGATGATGCTGTGAAAGTGCTGCACTCAATATGCCAGCACATTTGGAAAACTCAGCAGTGGCCACAGGACTGGAAAAAAGTCAGTTTTCATTCCAATCCCAAAGAAAAGCAATGCCAAAGAATGCTCAAACTACTGCACAATTGCCCTCATCTCACACACTAGTAAAGTAATACTCAAAATTCTCCAAGCCAGGCTTCAGCAATATGTGAACCATGAACTTCCAGATGTTCAAGCTAGTTTTAGAAAAGGCAGAGGAACCAGAGATCAAATTGCTAACATTCACTGGATCATCGATAAAGCAAGAGAGTTCCAGAAAAACATCTATTTCTGCTTTATTGACTATGCCAAAGCCTTTGACTGTGTGGATCACAAAAAACTGCGGAAAATTCTGAAAGAGATGGGAATATCAGACCACCTGACCTGCCTCTTGAGAAACCTGTAAGCAGGTCAGGAAGCAACAGTTAGAGCTGGACATGGAACAATAGACTGGTTCCAAATAGAAAAAGGAATATAGAATGATATACAGGGCTGTACATTGTCACCCTGCTTATTTAACTTATATGCAGAGTACATCATGAGAAATGATGGGCTAGATGAAGCACAAGCTGGAACCAAGATTGCCAGAAGAAATATCAATAACCTCAGATATGCAGATGACACCACCTTTATGGCAGAAAGTGAAGAAGAACTAAAGAGCCTCTTGATGAAAGTGAAAAGGTTGGCTTAAAGCTCAACATTGAGAAAACTAAGATCACAGCTTCAGGTCCCATCACTTCATGGCAAATAGATGGGGAAACAATGACAGATTTTATTTTGGGGGGCTCCAAAATCACTGCAGATGGTGATTGCAGCCATGAAATTAAAAGACACTTACTCCTTGGAAGAAAAGTTATGACCAACCTGAACAGCATATTAAAAAGCAAAGACATTACTTTGTCAACAAAGGTCCATCTAGTCAAGGCTATGGCTTCTCCAGTAGTCATGTGTGGACATGAGAGTTGGACAATAAAGTAAGCTGAGTGCCGAAGAATTGATACTTTTGAACTGTGGTGTTGGAGAAGACTCTTGAGAGTCCCTTGGACTGCAAGGAGACCCAACCAGTCCATCCTAAAAGAGATCAGTCCTGAATATTCATTGGAAGGACTGATGTTGAAGCTGAAACTCCAATACTTTGGCCACCTGATGGGAAGAACTGACTCATCTGAGAAAACCCTGATGCCGGGAAAGATTGAAGCCGGGAGGAAAAGGGGACGATAAAGGATGAGATGGTTGGAGGGCATCACTGACTCAATGGAGATGGGTCTGGGTAAACTCCAGGAGCTGGTGATGGACAGGGAGGCCTGGCGTGCTGCAGTCCATGGGATCGCAAAGAGTTGGACAAGACTGAGCAACTGAACTGAACTGAACTAAGCTGATGGTGGTCCCAGTGGTCACGTACAGTTGTGAGAACTGAACCATACAGAAGGCAGAACGCCAAAGAATTAATGACTGATGCCTTCAACCTGTGCTGCTGGAGAAGATTCCTGAAAATCCCTTGGACAGCAAGGAGATCAAACCAGTCAATCTTAAGGGAGATCAACCCTGAGTATTCACTGGAAGGACTGATGCTGACACTGAAGCTCCAGTATTTTGGTCATATGATGTGAACAGATGACTCTTTGGTAAAGTCCCTGTAGCTGGAAAAGATTGAGGGCTGAAGGAGAAGAGGATGTCAGAGGATGAGATGACTGGACGGCATCTCCGATGCAATGAACATGAACTTGGGCAAACTCCAGGAGATGGTGAGGGACAGGCAGGCCTGGGCTGCTGCAGTTCATGGGGTCACAAAGAGTCAGGCATGACTGGGGGACTGAACAACAACAACCCTATTCTCTAAGTTTATATACATTGTTGCAAATGTTTTCATTCCTTTTTATGGCTGAATAACACTCCATTATACATACATTCATATATATATATATATACACACACACACACAACATACGTGTGTGTGTGTGTGTGAGTGTGTGTGTGTGTGTGTATATGCATGCATATACTACAACTTGTTTTCCATTCATCTGTTGATGGACATTTAGGTTGCTTTCCATGTCTTAGCTATTGTAAACAGTGTGGCTATGAACACTGGGGTACATGTATCTTTTCTAATTAGTTTTCTCAGGATATATGCCCAGGCATGGGATATCAGGATCATATGGTAACTCTACTTTTAGCTTTCTGAGAGACTTACATACTGTTTCCCATAGTGGTTGTTCCAACTTGTATTCCCTCCAACAGTGTAGGAGAGTTCCTTTTTCTCCACACCCTCTCTAGCATTTATTATTTGTAGACTTTTTAATGAGGGGCATTCTGACTGGTGTGAGGTCATACCTCATTGTAGTTTTGATTTGCATTTCTCTAATAATTAGTGATGCTGAGCATCTTTTCATGTGCCTATTGGCCATCTGTATGTCTCCTTTGGAGAAACATGTATTTCTTCTGCCCATTTTCTGATTGGGTTGGATTTTTTTCTGATATTAAACTGCAGGGATGAGCTATCTACATATTTTGGAAATTAATCCCTTGGTAGCACAGTATGCAAATATCTTCTCCCAGTCCACTGGTGAAAGGTCTCCTTTGCTGTGAAAAAGCTTTTAAGTTTAATAAGGTACCATTTGCATGCTTTTGTTTTTATTTTCAGTACTCGAGGAGACAGATTTCCCCCCAAAAAATATTACTGCAATTATGTCAGAGTGTTCTGCCTATGTTTTCCTCTAGGAGTTTTACAGTTTCTATTCTTACATCTAGGTCTTTTATCCATTTTTATTTTATTCTTGTATATGGTGTTAAAGAATGTTCTAATTTTATTCTTTTAGATTAGCTGTCTAGTTTTCCCAGCACCACTTACTGAAGAAACTGTCTTTTCTCTATTGTATAGTCTTGCCTCCTTTGCTGCAAGTTAATTGACCATACGAACGTGGGTTTATTTCTGGGCTTTCCCTCCTGTTCCACTGACCCATATATCTGTTTCTGTGCCTATACCAAACTGTTTTGATTACTGTAGCTTTGTAGTATAGTCTGATGTCAGGGCATCTGATTTCTTCAGCTCTGCTTTTTTTCCTCAAGACTGATTTGGCTATTTGTGATCTTTTGTGTTTCCATTGCATACAAACTGTAAAAAAGTTTTATTCTAATTCTGTGAAAAATTCTGATAGAAATTGCATTGAATCTGTAGATTGCCTTGTATAGTAGAATTATTTTGACAATATTGATTCTTCCAATCCAAGAACATAGTATATCTCTTCATCTGTTTGTGTCATCTTTGATTTCTTTCATAAGTATCTTATAGTTTTCTGAGTACATGTCTTTTGCCCCCTTATGTATTTTATTCTTTTTGATTCATTGGTGGGCTTCCCTGGTAGCTCAGCTGGTAAAGAATCTGCCTACAATGTAGGAGACCCCATTTCGATTCCTGGGTCAGGAAGATACGCTGAAAAGGGGACAGGCCACCCACTCCAGTATTCTTGGGCTTCCCAGGTGGCTCAGAAGGAAAAGAATCCACTTGCAATGTGACTGACCTGGGTTCAATCCCTGGGTTGGGAAGATCCCCTGGAGAAGGTAATGGCTACCCACTCCAGTATTCTGACCTGGAGAATTCCATGGACAGAGGAGCCTGGCAGGCTACAGTCCATGGGGTTGCCAAGAGTAGGACACAACTAAGCAACTTTCACTTAATGGTAAACGCTATTGTTTCCTTAATTTCTCTTTGTGAACTTCTGTTGTCAGTGTATAGGAATGCAAGGGATTTCTGTATTAATTTTGTATCCAGCGATTTTACCAGATTCATTGACGAGTCTAGTAGATTTCTGGTAGCATCTTTAGGGTTCTCTTATATAGTATCAGGTGAACAGCAAACAGAGACACTTTTACCTTTTCTTTTCCAACATGGATTCCTTTTCTTTCTTTTTCTTCTCTGATTGCCGTAGGTAGGACTTCCAAAACTATGTTGAATAAAAGTGGCAAGAGTGGGCATCCTGTCTTTTTCCTGATCCTAAAAGGAATGCTTTCAGATTTTCACTACTGAGTATGATGTTAGCTGTGTTTGTCATATATGACCTTTATTATGATAAGATATGTTTCCTTAATTGGAGAAGGAAATGGTAACCCACTCAACTATTCTTCCTGGGAAAATCCTATGGACAGAGGAGCCAGGGGGGCTACCATCCATGGAGTCGCAAAGAGTCAGACACAACTGAGCATGCACACATGTTTCTTTAGTACCTACTTTCTTGAGTTTTTTTTTTTTTTAATCATAAATGGATGTTGAATTTTCTCAAAAGCTTTTACTTTATCTACTGAGATAATCATATAGTTCTTATTCTTCGTTAATGCAGTGTATCACATTGATTGGTGTATATTCAAAAATCCTTGTATCCCTGGGATAAATCTCACTTGATCAAGGTGTATGGTTCTTTTAATGTATTATTGGAGTCAGTTTGCTAGTATTTTGCCGATGATTTTTGTATCTATGTTCATCGGTGATGTATGTCTGTAATTTTTTTCATATCTTTGGTTTTGGTATCTGGGTGATGGTGGCCATATAGAATGAGTTCAGAAATGTTCCATCCTCTGCAATATTTTAGAATAGTTTCAGGATAGGTGTTAACTCTTTATATGTTTGGTAGAGTTCACCTATGAAGTCATCTGTTCCTGGACTTTTGTTTGTTGGGAGTTTTTAAATTACTGATTCAGAATCAGTACTGGTAATTGATGTTTTCATATTTTCTACTTCTGGTTCAGTCTTCCAAGACTGTACTCTTCTAAGAATCTTTCCGTTCTTGTAGGTTGTACCAGTTCATTGGCATGTAGTTCCTTGCAGTAGTTTCTTATGTTCCTTTGTGTTTCTGTCCTAACTTCTTTTTCATTTCTGATTTTGATTTGGGCCCTCTCCCTTTTTTTCTTGATGAGTCTGGCTAAAGATTTATCAGGTTTGCATATCTTCAAAGAACTAGCTTTTAGTGTTGTTGATCTTTTCTATTGGTTTTAGTCTTTATTTCATTGATTTCTGTCCTGATCTTTGTAATTTCTTTCCTTATACTAACTTGGGGTTTTGTTTGTTCTTCTTTCTCTAGTTGTTTTAGGCATAGGGTTAGGTCATTTACTTTAGATCTTTCTGGTTTCCTGAGGTAAGCTTGTGATCCCTATAAGAACTGCTTTTGGTGCATCCCATACATTTTGGATAATCTTGCTTTCTTTTTCATTTGTCTCTCAAAAAATATCTCATTTAATTTTTTTATTTCCTCTTTCATTTCTTTAGTGATTCAGAAACCAGACCTTATTGAATAAATTAAGAATTCCATGTTTGCAGCAGGAAATGCACAAGATAACCATGGACTATATTTTTATACCAGACAGAGGGAAGCTACCCAAGATTACTAAGGTAATGACAAGAAGAGAAGCCAACTTGAAGAGAATCCCATTGCTCTAGTTAAAGAATCTGTGCTTCCAAAAGGATAAGAATTACAATTTATGAAACCCATTAAGTCAAATATGTCTAAATCCATGAATTAATAATGTTATTTAAAAACAAAAACTAATTAATTACCTTCAGGAGTGACAGGGAACCAATCTGATCTTGAAAACTAGTAAATAAAAGAAACAGACACTTATCCTGATTACACTATATGAATCCAGCTACTGGGAAAACATGTAGGAGATGAGTAGAAGTGTCTCATTATAAAAGTATTCCAACTAATTAAAAAATAATGTCATTAGATATCACAATTCTTCCAATTAAAAAACACTCCTTCACACATAGTCTTGCCAAAACTGACCACTAACTTGAAGAATTTTCAAAAGACAAAGAAGCATGCTGAACCACATCATGATAATGGGAACAACAAAATCCAGACTGTGGGACACTACAGTTTCAACAGATAACTTTCAATGAAAAAATTTTTAAAGAGGATGGATCAGGAACCTGTAGACTAAAAGAGATTTCAAAGACACATTAACACGTTTTAGGACTTCCCTGGTGGTCCAGTGGTTAAGAATTCGCCTGTCAATGCAGAGGACATGGGACTGGTAAGATTCCACATGCTGCAAGGCAAGTAAGCCTGTGCACCACAACTGTTGAGCCAGTTGGTGCTCTAGAGCCTGCATGCCACGACTAACCGAAGCCCACAGGCTCTAGAGCCCATGCTCTGCAACAAGAGAAGCTATCTCAGTGAGAAGTCTGCCTCGCTGCAATTAGCGACTAGTCCCTGCTCCCCGAAACTAGAGAAAGTCCCACATAGCAACAAAGACCCAGTGTAGCCAAAAATAAATAAATAGAAGACACATTAGCATGTTTTAAAGAGATAATATTAAACTGCAGTTTTGTGAGATACACACTTAGGTGATATATGAGAAAAAGTGTAAAAGTCATAACAGAGGATACTCTGGGGGACTAGGAAAGGGTTGTGATTAAAACAGAGTAAGTACCTGGCACTATTTCTGGTGCCTAGGCAAGTCTATTTCTTGACCTGAGTGTGGTTACAGGGGTGTTTCTTTAGTAAAAGATCATTAAATTATATATCTTGTCTCTATGGTTTTCCCTACTGTACTTTATAATAAAGAGATTAAAACAACCCCATCATCCCTAAGATAGAAAATCTTGGTTATTTAGTTGAAAAATAACACAGCATATACATCCCTTTGGAAGAGATGTCTCTGAAATAGTCTCACTTTTCAGTTGAATGCATATGTAATGCTTTCTGAATGCTTCTTTTATCAAATAACACTGTATTAAGAGCTGGTCACATTTTTACTTTCTCATCAATTGGCTGCTCCTCTAAATCATTCCTTGACAACATGTTTTAAGGTTTAACAGCTCTGCTAATATGTTTTTTTATTAATTTGGTTAAAGAGATTCAAGTGGCCTTTTCTGAATAAGGTATCTTGAAATTATTGCTATACTCAGAAAGCTTTATCAAATGCTTATAGCTGAAAAGTTAAAATATCTACTCAAATAAGGTAAGAGAAAATTAAGTGGGGTTGTCATCACATTTTTGACAAAGCTGCTGCTGCTGCTGCTAAGTCGCTTCAGTCGTGTTCAACTCTGTGAGACCCCATAGACGGCAGCCCACCAGGCTCCCCCGTCCCTGGGATTCTCCAGACAAGAACACTGGAGTGGGTTGCCATTTCCTCCTCCAATGCATGAAAGTGAAAAGTGAAAGTGAAGTCGCTCAGTTGTGTCTAACTCTTAGCGACCTCATGGACTGCAGCCTACCAGGCTCCTCTGTCCATGGGATTTTCCAGGCAAGAGTACTGGAGTGGGTTGACAAAGCTAATGAATTAAATATTTCTAGGATGATAGCAATTACTTATTCCAAAAGTATATATAAAGAACGTGCTCAGCCAATCATGTCCAACTCTTTGCGACCCCATGGACTGCAGCCTGTTGCACTCCTCTGTCCATAGAACTTTCCAGGCAAGAATACTAGAGTGGGTTGCCATTTCCTACTCCAGGGGATCTTAAGCATGTGTGTGTTAGTCACTCAGTTGTGTCCGACTCTTTGTGTACCCTGTCAGGCTTCTCTGTCCATGGAATTCTCCAAGCAAGAATACTGCAGTGGATTGCCATTCCCTTCTCCAGGGCATCTTCCCAACCCAGGGATTGAACCCTGGTCTCCTGCACTGCAGGCAGATTGTTTATGTTTGAGCTACAGCAAAGTCCTATATTAAATAAAAAGGACTATCATGTTATGTATGATAATAAACACAAATACCACAGAAAGCTATTTTTAAATGAATTTTATAGATAAAAATGTTTTTCTTCATCCTATTTATTGTATATTTTTCAAAACAATTTTTTTCCTAGACAACAAAAATCTCTCTTGTTCTGTGTGTCTAATTAAGATATATACTGTTGTTTAGAGCTCTGTGGTATGCAATTAGACCTGCAGTTTTCTAATACCCATAAAATAAATTAAAAAATGTTCCTCCTCTGAAAGACAGATAATTCAGTCATAGAGAGCTTATTTCTATGTTTCCTTTGTTTCCTTGTTTTTTTTTTTCCAGCTGCTTGGTAAGCCAATTTTCTACTTAGAGTCTACTATTAGAACACTCATTTGGTTCAGTATGTGGGCTTTATCCTTTCCATGGTCTGTTATGCAAAAGGGATGGCTTTAAACAATTTTTTTAGTTTGTTGTAAAGCAGTGCTTCTCAACTTGGATGCACATGAGAATCACCTAGGGAACCTGTAAAAGAATACTGATGCTGCCTCCCCCTCTGGAGATTCTGATGTAACTGGTCTGGGTGGGTCCCTTTGTAAAAGCTCTGTAGGTGACTGTAATGTGTTGCCAAGGCTAGGAACCACTACTGTAGGATCTTGCCACAGTCCAAATAAAAGCTTATTATCTTTTCTGACTGAACTTGGATGGGAAATGATTTTTTTTTTAATTGTCATTTAATAGACACAAAGATTAAATTTCTTCTTTAGTTGTTACTTTTGTAGTCTGACTTTTATGGTTTAAGAGTATATTGTATCTCTTATTCTGAAGATTAGCGTAAGAAGTCTATTGGTTGCTAGTGAAAAATATTTAAAGAGATATGCCTGAATATTACCTTTATAGACTAGTAGTTTTAGTTCATGTTTTCCTAAAAAATATGCTACAATTCATGGTTAAGACTGTCTTCATACACACAGAAAGAAACAATTATTTCCCCAGATAATTATTCCAAAAGACAATCACTTTTTTGCATATAGAAGTTCACATGAGGTTCTGAAAAAAAAAATATTAATTTTTCCAACAATTTAATTTTGACAGATTGAAAGGACCAAATCTAAGACAGAAGCTACTTGACAAAAAATATATATATTATTATCCATCTTAATATATCAAGATAAAAAAGGGGACATTAGCTATGCAGTCAGTGGTGATAAGTAAAAATCAAGTACAAATATCATATAAAGCTTAATGAAAATCTATTCAAATACTTAAACAAGATGGATAATTTTCCAAAAACACAAAATAAGGAAAATGACTCAAGGGAAAAACAGAATTCCTGAAAAACAACTGTTGAAAAATGGAATCAGTGATAAAAAATAAATCCATCTTCCTTGAAAGACAGCATACCCAGACGCTTTTATGTGTTTTACCAAACATTCAAGTATCATATAATTTTTTTTGGTACTGTTTCAGAGAGGAGAAAAGAGAAAAGCTAGTCAAATCACTCCACAGGGCTAGTACAATTTTGATATGAAACTTAGGATAGTAACAAAAAAAAAGTAAAATTGTGTACCAGCCTTGAGCAAGTTGTAAATCCTCTTTGAAAGTTCCCCCCTTATTATCTCTCTAGGTAGAAACAATCATTTCCCACTGGCTCCTGTACAGTTAACACATACTCTATCCACAGCACTTTAGTGTATGCCTGTGTTTTCATATTTGTCTCTCACTGGTAGACACTAAGATCCTTGCAGGCAGGGAAAGCTCTGTATTCATATCCTCTGGCATGAAATACAGTGCTTACTCCATGGTCAGGGCTTCCCAGGTGACTCAGTGGTAAAAAATTCACCTGACAATGCAGGAGATATGGGTTTGATCCCTGCGATGGGAAGATCCCCTGGAGGAAGAAATGGCAACCCACTCCAGTATTCCTGCCTGGGAAATCCCATGGACAGAGGAGCCTGCTGAGCTATAGTCCATGGGGCTGCAGAAGAGTAGTACAGGACTTAGGGACTAAACAACAACAGCTACTCCATGGTCATGCTCAACAGCTGATGAATGATGTGAAGAGAGAGAAAGTGAAAGTGTTAGTTGCTCCATCATGTCCATTTCTTTGCGACTCCATGGACTGTAGCCCACCAGGCTTCTCTGTCCATGGAATTCTCCAGCCAAGAATTCTGGAGTGGGTTGCCATTCCCTTCTTCAGGGGATCTTCCTGACTCAGTGATTGAACCCAGGTCTCCTACATGGCAGACCGGTTCTTTACTGTCTGAGCCAGTAGGGAAGCCCCAAGACTGGAGTGGGTTGCCATATCCTTCCTCCAGGGGATCTTCCCAACCCAAGGATCAAACCCAGGTCCCCTGCATTGCAGGAGGATTCTTTACTTTCTGAGCCATCAAGGAAGCCCACGAATATTGGAGTGAGTAGCCTATCCCTTCTCCAGGGGAACTTCCCGACCCAGGGATTGAACCAGAGTCTCCTGTATTGCAGGGGGATTCTCTACCAGCTGAGCTACCCGGGAAGCCCAGGGAAGGGCCTTTCAGGTAGAAATACCTGTAATCTGTACAGGTGTGCACTGCTTGCATGCTCAGTTGAGTCTGACTCTTTGAAACCCCATGGACTATAGCCTGCCAGACTCCTTTGTCCATGGAATTTTCCAGGCAAGAATACTGGAGTGGGTTGCCATTTCCTACTTCAAATTTGTATAGGCAGAAGGTGAGAAATAAAGAAGCAGTGAGTACATCATTTGGCTAGAACACAGATTTGTATAAAGAAATAACACTGGAACAGTAGGTCATGGCCAGTCGGGGTAGGGGGTTGCTTTTCAGTGCAGAAGCTAAGTTTAGCTCAAAATCTACTGAAGGCATTTGAACAGGCAATGGCAAAATCAGACCTTTGCTTCAGGGTTCAGATGAGCACTTTTTTTTGAGCTGCCTGGGACCCATATGGTTCAAATCCATCATTTTAAAAATTAGAAAACTACAGTCAGGGTAGGTGATCTACTCAAGACCAAAGAACATATCATTAGTTAAAAGCAGGCAGAACCTTACAGGAGTAAACTTGATTCAAGTCACATAGTATATGGTCCAACCAATAGGCAAACTGACGTTAATCGAACTACAAAGTCCATAAACTAGACAGAGGGAGATGAAGTATGTGGACCATATGTATACACCCTTTTCAAACAGTCCTAATTTCAGGTAATAAGTTCATTTCAAATAAAGGTAATTTGTGTACTATAAAACTAAAGGTTGCTTTATGCTTTTTTTTAACTTTTATTGTAAGACAGAACATTTAAAAGAATTCTAGTTGGCTTTATTACATGAAGTCATTTTGATTAGGTCTTTTACTCAGCCTCTAGACCCAAGATCAATATGATGGTAGGCATGAACAGGAAGTGAATAGGAATAAAGCACTTCTTTATCCTTACAAAATCCATACCTGGAGCATTAAAAGTGGTCTTAGTTACTACAACAAAATTGGAAAAGTTCCAGAAAAAGGTAAATTAATTAAAAAGGGCTCTTCAGTCTTAAAAGATAGCCTGTAAGTTTATAAAATCAGAAGAGGTAAGTGGGGGATAGAGAAAACTTGTACTTCTTCATTATCTCAGAATACTAATTCTGGAAAATACTTCTTAAAGTCTAAATGATAATGGATTTAGAGAAAATACAGGAACATACAATTTTACCTAGACAAAACATACCATTTTACCCACTGAAAATCCACGTTGAGGAGGTTGTTTTTTTTCAATTTAAAGTTACATTAAGAAAACAGAATTTCAGACTCAAAGTACTGATACAAGATGAAAATATCCACAGGTACATGATAATAATGATGACGGAACATTTTTAGAAATAGACAGGGTGAGATCTCATATACACTTCCTAGATTAACCCTTTTGGTGCTGTGTCCCAGGCAGGACACTAGATCGAGAAGGCTGCTCCTCTAGGCCCTCCTTACAAATCCTTGCCCCAAGCCATGGTTTGGCACCACAGTCTTATAGAAAACAGGCATTTGACTACTGTTTGCTAACTGACTAACTGATGTTTAAAGAAGGTGGTTAATAACACAGTTTTGAAAGGCATGAAGTCATGAGCAAACAGTAATGACAGCACTAATAATGATAATGACAAGAATCACAATAGTAATTGAGATTATTAATTAATACATGTAATAATAGTATTACATCATTATTGCTCTAAATCATCTATTAACTTGGATATCTTCATTCACTCTGTTTTTCAAATAATGAAATCACAGCACATAGCAGTTAGTAACCTGCTCAAGGACAGAGAGGTAGCTTGTCCTAGAGCTAGGATTTGAACCCAGAAGCTTGTGCTATTAATCATTATGGTATTCAGGTGAGTCCTGAAACTGTCTGTGGATCCTCTAGATGTGATACTTTAAAGGATCCCATTTCATATGTAATTACTTTTGTTGAATATTTGGAAAAACAAACTATAGACTTTAAAAAGTATTCACACTTATTTCAGAATAGAAAACTAATAACCCTATTTTAGTTTCTCTTCAACAAAATGTATATATTTGCTTTAGATTTACCTCCAGCCTTCCTTGAGCATAACTCAGGAGCAGCAGATTGGCTCTGTCCTTCTCAGAAGAAATCGGGGTCCAAGGCCAAGCATCATCACTGACCAGTGGCCACCAGCAAACAATCGTGTCTTGAACACAATTGATAGCGAGACGACGCTGTGTTGTCCTGTTTACTGGGCCAGGGATTTCATAATAGGAAATCTAGTGGTTAAAAAAAAAAAAAAAAAACACAGAGAAGGATCATCTTTAAAAGGCAAAATCCTCAAAGTATTACAAAAATTAAAGCATCTGTAAATGTAGATAAATGCAAGTAAATATGCATGTTAAACATGTGCTTAAGGAGGTGTCAGAATTTACCAAATTCTTTTGACACATACATAAAAAAGACATATGTTCAAAATTCTCCCCATTTTTAGCAGAGGGAAGGAAAAGGAGAAATGTGAGTTGGGGAGGAATTGGCCATAGCAATCCCAATCAATACCAAAATGTACAGTCATGGTTGCTTGACAGCATCGACCTACACATAGGATTTAAGACCAGCTATATTAAATGACAGGTTCAGTACTGCTGACCAAGAGTGTCGGACTACTGTTTAAGACATAACATGTTAACAGTGACTGACAACAACAAAAGGAAAAACAACTTGAGGCAAATATCGCTTTAAAGACATATATACAAAAATTCTGCATAAAGGGATAAGTCACAGCATCATGAGTAAAAGTTTATGCAGCTTCTGAGAATTATGCTTTTCTTTCTTAGGACGGATTTGTAGAATTTATTATTCAAACTATGTTATTTTGGAACATGGTTATTTGAAAACATAAGCACGGCACCATCTGGGTGACACATGCCAAGGAAATATAGATTGCACCGTATTTCTGCTTAAGGAATTAATGGAAGGTTGATAGCTTGGAAGCAAAAAAAAAAAAAAACTATCTTGCCATTGCTGGTCAGCAATAATCGAACCACTTTCTGGGGATTAAGCGCATGGCTAAGCCTACTGGACCAGACACTAGCAAAGGGCAGGGGGTCTTCTTATCAGAGAAATGCTTCTGGAGCCAGTCTCACTACATGACAGATTGCTTTCATATTCCTGTCTGCAAGGCAACAAAGGATGGCAGTAATGCGATAATGCCAGAGTGCAATGGGTGTTAAGAACCCGTTGCATTTATGTATTGTATTTAGTAAATAATCAGGCTCATCCAAATTGTGATCTCACCACTCAACCAAGGCCATTAAAATCAAGGTTAATGCTTTAATAATCCTCTGCTATTTTTTTTTAATATGGTCAAAAGGAACCCTTTTCTATTTGCATGGCCATAATATTATTGACCTCTTCATCCTCTGAATGCACATCAAAAGGAACTGAAATCAAAGTAATTACCAGTGTTGTTCTCTCACGGTAAACATTTAACTCCTTGCACTGTCCCTTCACTATTAAATAAATTGAATTGGATTTTTAAAATGTAGACAGGAAAACTTGCTAAAGGTCAATAATTTCATGATATTTCCCCTACATTTTTCTCTGCCAAAACTGTTTCAGTCTCAAATAACTAAATTATGATATAGCTGTAATGAAGAGCAGGACTGTAATACTCTACACTATTTCCATGTTTTAAAATCCAAATGGGCACTGACAGACAACACAAATTACTTTACACTCTAAAGTGCAAATTCTTATATTCAAGCTCTCAATATCACTATTTTAACTAGCTATCTTCTTATTTGAGGGAAATATCACAATGAAATTGCTAAGTCCTTAAAAATACACAAACATTATCTTGACATCCTACCTGGCATTTACACATGTTACTTAAGAACTTCTATATGAGAAAACAAGAGTTAAAACAAGAGGCTGCCACTTTCAATCCTCACATAATGTTAAACCATGTATGTTATCTGAAATTTAATGTTTGAGTATTCATGGTTTACTGTTCTATCACAATAGTCAAGAGGGCAAGTGAAATGAACAAGTTTCTTAAAATGTCCTTCCAATGGATAAATGGCAGTTTTTATCAAATATTAAATACCTATATTTAAAATATTGAACCAGAAAATGAAATCCATGGGTTTTCCAGAGGGAAGCAGGCTCCTTCTTCTCTAATGTAAAGAAATGACATGGAGTGCTCACGTTTTTAATTTCTCATATCTAATGACAAAATGAACGAACACATAACTCCCTTACTCAAGGTGTAGGGCCCACATACTCAGTCTATTTTTCACATCTTTTCATCAGAAAAGATGACATCCTAACAGTTTCTCTCTGCTCTCATTAATGAGGAGCTACTATCCTTAAGCTGAGAAGACTCTGCCAAACTACCCACCACACTTAAGATAAAGAAAGTAGGCATACAAAATTTTATATAAATGCATTAAAAGCAGTCACTTTAATAGTTAATGCATTAAAATTAATGCATACTGGTGCATTTTAAAGACCAGTATTAGTAAATTAACAACATTTCAAGGAAAGCTAGCCATTCTGGAAAATAGTATTCCATTAAGAATGTTAAACCATTTTTTACTAGACAAAATATATGAGTACTACAGATTTTCAGTTTAAAAGAATCAATATTATACAAAGTGTTATAGAAGCTACACAAGGCTCGCAAACAAAACCAAATTATAGTTTATTACCATGATGAAAAAGTTAATGTATTTTATCCCATGTTAAAAATCTTTTTTATAAGAGTAGATTTTTCCATTAAATAAAATTAAAACCTCCCACATCACTACTAACTCAGTCACAATAAGAAATAACCCAAAAGAACCCAAAAGGGCAAAAGGTTAGGTCAAATACTATTAGACTTTTCAAACACATGCACAGTTTCAAGCCACAAAGCTGGCTTTTTAGAATCTTTGCCCTTGTTATGGATACTCCTGGTACAGTGTAAGTGTGCATCTTTTTTAAGGAAGCTGTATATCAGTCTCGTTCCCAGTGAACAGTGAACTGTCTCAAATCCACGTCACAGAGGCTGGATCAATCTTGCAAACACAAGTCACTGCTGAAAAGAGGCCTTGAACTGAAACAGCCTGGAAAATGTATGAGATACTCATTCTAGCAGAGAGTATGCCTTCCAAGCAGTTAAAATGTAATGTGGCAAAACTTAAATTAAACACATCATTTAAAATAAAAATCCTGCCTTAACAGATGTAAAGTCCCTGATACAAGGAAACAAATTACCTGGAGTTACTGAAGGGAAAGAGACCAACACATGAAGGAGATTTCTTTTTGCATTTTTCTCCATAGTTACAACTGGATGTTGGGAGGAGGGGGATCTTCCCACTCCTTGTTTATTACACTTTTCTATTAACCTTTGAAAGTGTCCTCTTCTCTTTTTGCTTGTAAAATGGAAGCGAGAGCAGCTACCCTTGCCTAGAACAGTGATGTGGGGTCTTAGGGAAAACTGAGAATGGTACATATACTACCACCAGCAAGAAAACCATTTTCAAATGTGTAACTTGCCTCTATTATCCTTCTGATTTCCATATGGACAATGTAAACTGCTCCAAGCATGCCACTGTTAACAGACCCCCACAATGAGAGTCAAAAAAGAAAACTTTGGATGGCCACTGTTTCTAGTTGATCAAGCTTAATCCTATACTATGAATAACTCTGGTTTTTCTGAAATCCATAATCATTTCAGAAAAATGAGCATAACATCAACTCAAGCAATACTCTAGCATACCTTAATAATTAACAATATGACCCTATACGTTCAAATCTCTACCTTATAGTCCAAGGCTGAGAGCTTTTCCAGCCTTCTGTTTGTATCAGGAGAGCTCATCTTCTTGGCAAACTGAATAAAACACAGCTTGTTTTGTGCCAAAAACGATAGGATGATGAAGCCGTCTGTGAGAAGAGCTTAAAAAAAAAGATTTGATAATACTATCAAGTACTAAGTTACAATAAACTAATAACAAATAAATAGTTTCTTCTATTGAAATGTTACAGAAAGCTATTTTCAGAAGATAAATGAATATTAATTGAAATAACTGAAGTCTCCTAAATATCACTGTGGGCATTTTCCAACGAATACAAAGATATTAGAAAGAAACAACAATAATCAAGCTAATCATGCATGGATTTGATATTTTTCCTTTCCATGAGACCATTTCAATATACAACTGATATTTGGGGACAACTTACAAATGAGATGTATTTGGAATAGAAGTAGGAAAAGCATAAAACACTGTTTCATATCTGAACGTAAAGATAGAAACACTTATTTCTACTTAGCCTTTAATCCTGTATTTATATGATACAAACCATCTGAGAATAAATTAGATTTATTAGAGGATACAGATCAGTGTTCTCCACCAATTTTTTAAAAAAATTTTCATCAATGAACTTTCTTTCTGAAAGTATACTAGCTGAATGAACTAAAACATATTATACCCAATATGCATATTATATAAAGTAATACTTGTAATGAAGATTAGCAAAAACATTTCTACAGCTATATTTCTAAAGCACACAGATAATCAATTTGCATGGGTTACATAAAGAGCCATTAATGTTATAAAAATTACTGATAAAAACATATAGTAGGAATTTGAGAAATGTTTTACATTGTTCCCAGCATAAAGCAGTTATTGGATGTTTTATGTATTTTTCTTTACTTCCATATCCCTGGCTGTGCAAGCAGTAACCACAGTAGATCTACACAATTACAGGAGAATCTGGAGAACTGCCAAGAAATCACATTGCTATCATGTACTCATGAGAATGTATGTATTATTTCTGGTTTAAAGAAACAAGTGAAAAAAGATATCTCAGCAACATGAACAGTTTTGGAGGTCTCCTTTTAATTCTAATGGAAGACCACCAAAATGACAAAATCATCACAGCCACTATTTTATTTGCAGCATCAGTGAAGGGGTTAATTATTAGACATATGAAAATAGAACCTCTTCCACAGGGAAGCTTCCTTAGCACCATGATCCTATAAGGAAGAGGAAGTGACATATTCATAACCCTACCCCCAGCTTATCATCATCAGGAATACTACTAACGATAGCCATGCTGCAGAGTGCTTTTCTCTAAGAAACTGTGTCTGCATTATTCAGAGGTACGAGTGAGCACACACAGCAGAAGGGTTTCTATAATCTTACCTCTGTCCTTTCCACTAGACCACACTTTCCTTTAATTATTCAATTTAAGCTATGGATTATTTTGAATCTCTAATGATAATCCAATCAGTTTCTTAGACCTTTTTTTTTCACCTTGAATTAAAGTGCAATCTTAAAACTTTAGGAGTCAGCACACTACAGTGCAAAGAAAATGGGTTCAAATTTCAGCCCAGTCATTTTGGGACTATTCCTTGGTATCTCATTGGGGGGCATTAGTATCTCAGCTTCAATTTCCTTATCTATAAAACAGAAATAACTATATCTGACAAGGAATAGTTGTTTTAATTAAATTATATAGGTAGGCTGGCACAGCAAAGAGCCTTTTAAGGATTAATAAATGTCAGTATGCTACCTTTTCAATAATTGTCTTAAAGTCTTTATTCGCTTTGTAGCAATTACATACTAACTGTGATATCACTTTACAGGATTCAGATTTATCTGGTATTTTTGGCACTGATTTTTTTATTTTTAGAAATACTGCTCAAATTCTCTCAGAAGGTAGTATTCATAGACTTTAGTAACAAAGAATTGTCCTAAGAGCCAAAGAAGAGATTTTGTTTTTGTACTAAGTGGCTATGCTGACAAATTGGGGTTATTTATTCAAAATTCATGTGAAAGTGAAAAATATTTGAAATGTCAACACACCAAACGAAAAACCCACCTCTTTCGAAAATATGTTCACTTTTTTAAGGAAACAGTAAAAAATACTCAAGAATACTAACAATTGACAAAAACTTTGACATTAAATATTAGTCAAAACTTGTATTGGTCCCAGGGGTTGTAACTATGCTTTTACAAGCAATTACTTGTGTTTTCAAGTCCCTGGTGGTAATAATTAGTCTACCTGTTGACACACTATTTCTCCTGCCCCACTGTTAACGTAGGCAATTGATTTGCACATGGGGGTAATTACCATCGCTGATGGTGTCTGAGATGAGCTTCCCCACCAGGCTTCTATCAATCACCACTTTCTCCAGCTGCGGCCCGGAAAGGCTTAGGGACGCCAGCACACCTGAACCAAACAGGAGCTACAGGTGAAGGGAGAGGGGGAGGGAGATACACTAAGAATTAGACTCTTTTAAAAATTCCTCCCCAAATGTACAACTTATACAGATATGTACATGTATATCTATACCATGGAATTATAAAGAGTTCTTTGAAAAACCATCACTGACATTCTGAGTAAAAAAAATCCAGGTGGTTAAATGGTGGAACACATAAGTGCACTGACCAGTGCTATATGAAGAAACTGAATTTAGTCCATGTTTATTAGAAGTGTAATCTGTTAAATACTTGGAAAATAACCATGTGGAAAAAACTTCCTTGCACTGCACTCGGCGATGTGATGTGTCTTATTGAAATGTTTTCAAAGATTAATATTTATATTAGTAATTAAAAGAAGATTTCTTAACATTTGAGTAGGCATTGCTACGTATTAAACAGCAATCATCATTACAATGTTAACACCAAGTATTATGATTTAGCCGGAATTTAAACTCCTTCAAATAAAGATCAGGTCTAAAATATTAAAATACATGTAAATCCAAGGCAACTAAAGCACAATGTTAAATGTTAAAATTCATAAATAAGTACCACATACCAGAAATAACTTCTCAAGGAGAGATAAACATAGTAAAGTATGAAGGCTTTATTAATATTAGTGTTCACCCAACCACCCAGCAAAAGACGTCTGGGTATCACCATTATGGTTTTATACTGTTCCTTTTCATTTGCGGCAGTATAATTCATTCATCTCCAAATGTTTAAAACTTCTGAAAGGACTATGCATATGTGTATGCTTGTTATCTATGAGATTATGAAATATCAACATTGGAAGAAATTGTTTCACCTTCAAGGCAACAGACTCAAAGCAGATGAATCATGTAATAGCATATGGTATAAAAAGAAAAAAACCAATTGTCAGTAAACTAATCATGAACATGCTAGCCAAATCCAAAGACAACTATGATTTTAAACAAAACAGGGGAATTCCCCACCTACCTAGGCATCATGTCCCAGCTAGAGAGGATGATTCTGTGACAAGACATACTGGGACATGTGTGAACAATGAGCAGTAAGAGGGACCAGGTGATTATTATATTAAAAAAGACAACCATTCCCCTACTGTCTAACAGATTCTAGGCATATGAACCAGAAAAGAAACTGAAGGGCCCCATGTGATTAAAGGAACTGTCAATTTCACGTTAATATACCCACAATGGGCTGGAAGGCAGGGGAAAGGAGAACTTAACTTTATTGGTTTGGGAGACTAATAAGAGAAGGTGAAGGTACGTTTGTTCCTAGAATTTCAAACTACTTCATGAATTAATTAATCTCTACTGAATTATGAATTACATCCAGCCGTGCCATATACACCTTGATGACTAGCACTAATATTTTCCTTTTAGGGAATACCCCCATAACAATATAACATGTGGTCTTTACCCCTACATTCTCCCCTCTCAAGCAGGCAATTTTAGGGTCATCTTTCATATCTAGTTCTCCCCCTTATAATAGTTTTTTCTCCCCTCATTTATTCAATCTCTTCCTCATTTATTCAGAGAAGTGAAGTCACTCAGTTGTGTCTGACTCTTTGTGACCCCATGGACTGTAGCCTACCAGGCTCCTCCATCCATGGCATTTTCCAGGCAAGAATACTGGAGTGAGTTGCCATTTATTCAGAGCACCTCTAAAATTTGTCCTTTTCTATTTATTTTTATCTACTAGAATTTTACACCCATACTCTTAAGCACCTCTTTTCTTCATTATCTACTACTAGTTCCTAATGGATACTAGCTAGGCCACTTTCATCTTTATATCTTAAAGATATATATATATATCTCTATATCTTATAGATATATCTTAAAGATATATATCTTTATATCTTATCTAGTGCCTAGAACAAGGTCAGACACATAGCAGGTGCTAACTAAATTCTTAGAGAAAGAACCATAATTAATTCATGATAGGATTAAATAATTTCAAGTTAGAAGGAAATCTGGTCTAATTTTCCACTCCCACATGACATGGAAGTTCCTTCTTTAGCATCTCTGCAAGCATCCTTCAAGGATCCAGCCCATGCTTGAATACTGCCAGTAACCAGAAGCTGCTTTAAACAGATGACTAATAAAGAAGTAAAAAGGTCTCTTTGAGGAGACAACGTTTGAGTACAGATCCAAATGAAGTGAAAGAACAAGCCATATGATTACTTGAAGAAAGGGAATTTGAGGCTTAGAATAGTAAACATAAAAACTCTTGAGGTCAGAATGCGCTTGGGAAAACTGACAAAAGGTAGGCCAGTGTGCCTTGAGAGGTGAGGAGTGAGTGAGAGGGATGTTCAGAGGATGGAATCAGCAAGGCAGTCAGGGGACCTTGTTGAGGAGAAGTCATAGGGTTTTAAGTAGCAGTGAATTATAATTTGTATTTTAAAGAAGGATCAGGGCAAGAGTAGGGCTTCCCTGGTAGCTCAGATGGTAGAGCGTCTGCCTGCAATGCAGGAGACCCGGGATCGATTCCTGGGTTGGGAAGATCCTCTGGAGAAGGAAATGGCAACTCACTCCAGTACTCTTGCCTGGAAAATTCCATGGACGGAGGAGTCTGGTAGGCTACAGTACATGGGGTCGTAAAGAGTCGGACACGACTGAGCGACTTCATTTCACTTCACTTTAGGGCAAGAGTAGAAGCAGGGAGACCATTAGGAGGCCACTGCAGTGGCCTGGGTGAGAGATGATGATGGCTTGAACTAGATGGCAATGCTAGAGGAAAGAGTACGTGGATATATTTGAGACATATTTTAAAGGGGAGCAACCAGGGCTTGCTGAAGAGAAAAACTCAAAGGTTTTGGGGCTGAGCAACTTGGTTTACTGAGATGGGGAACACTTGAGGAGAGGTAAATTTAGATTGGGAGAATCAAAAGTTTGGTGTGGACATGTTAAGTTTAAGGTGTGTATGGACATATAAGTAGAGATATTAAATAGTCTGAAGTCTAGGGTGAAGTGGAGGCTGGAGATTATATTTGGGAGTCATCAACAATGTATGGTAGTGTTTAAAGTCTTGGAACTGAATAGTGAAAGTCGCTCAGTCGTGTCCGACTCATTTCAACTCCATGGACTATACAGTCCATAGAATTCTCCAGACCAGAATACTGGAGTGAGTAGCCTTTCCCTTCTCCAGGGGATCTTCCCAACCCAGGGATCGAACCCAGGTGTCCCACATTGCAGGTGTATTCTTTACCAGCTGAGCCACAAGGGAAGCCCAAGAATACTGGAGTGGGTAGCCTATCCCTTCTCCAGCGGATCTTCCCAACCCAGGAATCGAACCAGGGTCTCCTGCATTGCAGGCAGATTCTTTACCAACTGAGCTAAAAAGAGTGAAGAGATCATAAGGGTGGAACCCTAATCTAATTAAACTGGTGTCCTTACAAAGAACACACAGCAGCAGGCTCTCTTTCCAGGTGCACACATAAGGAAAAGGCCAAACAGCAACAAAGAAGACAGTTGTTTATGAATCAGGAAGAAAGGTCTCACCAGAGACCAGCCCTCACAGCAACCTGGTCTTGGACTTCTAGCTTCTAGAACTGTGAGAAAATAAATTTGCTGTTTAAGGAAAAAAAAAAAATGGAGAGAAAGAGGCCTAACAACTGAACTCTGGGACATCTCAATCTTTAGATGTGTTAAAAGATCAGGTTAGCCCTCTTATTGACACCTAGTTGGGGTACTTATTAGGATTAAGGTATGTCTGTCATTTCTGATTTCCAAATGTCATGTGTTCTAGAAGTAGCCCTAACATCAGATTTTGGAATAAGAAGGTATAAGCAAATTAATAAGTTAATTAATACATTTTTATAAAAACAACCTCTGGGGAAGCATAAGTTTCCAAGTATTGGTGCCAAAGGTATTTCTGGATATGGTAATGGCGATAACCAGAAATAGGGAAAAAAATAGTATGAGTCTCAGGAAAAGAATATGCTAGCCCAGACAGGAAAGTATCTCTACCTGTTTCCCCAAAATGTTAGTTCTTAAGCCCTCCAAAATGGAAAAAGCCTATCTTAAGATTTGGCAGGACAAGAAGGAAAAGGGGCACCAAGATATCCCATTTCAAAGAATCAGAGAATCCAACAATTCAAAAAATTAAAAAGGAGCGACAAAGAAGCAAAGGGAGACACCTCCAGAGCAGATCTGAGCTTGAGAAGAGATCCACAGGATGAATAAATGAGAGGGCCTATGGGATTTCCCAAAACTCTGCCAATTTTTATGTAGTTCCCTGTGCAGAAGATGACGAAGGCAAAATAGGAACTGAAACTTTTTCTTTCCCCCGACACCCTTCCAGACAGGAAGCATCTTCCTTGCTAGTTATGCTCTGACCATTATTTCTTTCTATTGCCTACACTAACTTTTTTCTTCTCATGTTTTAAAAATAAGCTCATACCAGAGAGGTGTGTCTTTTTTTAAGAAACTAGGAAATGATCCCCATGATCTTCAGATGGTTCCTCAAATTGGTTTCTCTTAACCTTATTTTGAGTACTTAATTAGAAGTGAAAGGCACTGGGAGAAGAAAGAAATTTTTACCATCTGACATCATTAAGCAAAACAAAAACATAAGCAGAAACAAGAGTCCAAATTTCATTCACTCAGTAGGTCAAAAATACATGAATGCCTCCTATATATGCCAAGTATATAGATGGGGATAAGATGATGAATGATCCAGGCAAGTATTGGTAAAATGTGTGTAGAATATAGCGGAAGATCTCATCTCAGAGAAGTGGAGGTTTTGGTTAAGATAGATGACTGCTTCCTAGAAGAGGTAGATTAGTAGCCATAAAGAGAAGTACATCATATATCATGTATTGATCAATGCATCACAGTCTCAAGTACTGAAGAAGAACTGGTGCAGTAAGTAACTGTGAATGAGCTGTTTTATAACAGTGATCACAAACAATTCAACTGAATTCAGTATTCTCACTGGCTAAGGAAACTCCTCCCAAATCCATGTGATCATTGTCATATCTGAGAGAAGTGAAAAGTAAAGAAAGGCATACAGGATCAGTACTAAAAATCAACCCTGGGTTATAGGTTTAATCCACCATTTGAGAGGTAAGTTGTGGACAGGTAGCCAAGACTGATCCCTTGAAATCATCAGGTGACATGTGGGACACAACAGGTGCTGCACACTACAATCTAGAGAGGTAACAAAGTATTATGACCAATGGAGTAAATTCTAGGGTTGAAGCAAATATCTAAAGTATTATTAACCACTCCTCAGGAGGCCCAGGAAATTTGCATCAGGATGGTACCCAACACCTCCCTCAACCTTGACCCCCTATCCAATCCATGGGATAACTTCTGGAGAAATTCAGAACTATAGACAGGCAAACCATTTTACATTGAGGAAATCTATAATGAAGGGTAGGGTCACTGATCATTTTAACAGATAACCTGCTGGAAGAGAGATAACATGTTTTCTGTAATTTATTCCTTCATTCAGCAAACATTTATTGAGTATAGAGAGAAATCATGCCTGACTAATCCATTAAAGTAGAGTGACATAAGTGAATGCAGTTAAGACAAGGATGAGAAAAAAATTTTAATTGACTCACTATAGGGAACTGACTAAAGCACGAGAAACAAAAGGGCAAGAAAACATGTATTCTTCTGGATAGAGAAGTGCTAACAATGGGGCTTCCCAAAGATTTGTGTGATGTTATGCAATATAGGGAATGGATACATTCCTGGAAATTTGTCTGCTAAATCTATTGCAAATTACAAAATCTCATTTTTCTCACCTATTCTCATTATAAAATGAGCGATGCTACACTTTAATCCCTAATGTAATTTTAAATCCAGCTCTTACATATATACATATATATACACATACACACATATACACACATACATAAAATAATTACATACATTTAAAAGTGAGAAAATATTTATAATATTTTATGAAATTCACAAAAGAACATGGTTCAAAGGTAAATCTTGTATTTGCCCATAGTTTTAAAGATCTCATGGATAAAAGCAGCAGTAAGAAGTGAACAGGATAACACATTACTTTTGTATAAAATTTTACAGTTTACAGAGGACTTTAATACATACTCTCTAATTCATATAAAATGTCAGTACAACTCTGGTACATTGTAAGCATGTAAATTAAAAAAACAATAATAACAACATTAATCCTCATACTAATTCACAATCAGGAGGGTAAAGCAACTAACCAAAGTGAAAGTGTTAATCACTCAGTCATGCCCAATTCTTTGCAGCCCATGGACTATAGCCCACCAGACTCCTCTATCCATGGAATTCTCCAGGCAAGAATACTGGAGTGGGTATCCATTTCCTCCTCGAGGGGATCTTCCCCACCATAGATCGAACCTGGGTCTCCTGCATTGCAAGCAGATTCTTTACCATCTGAGCCACCTAGTCAAAGGTCTCATAATTAGTGGAGAAGCAGACACCAAGACACAGGACAGATCCGATGTTGTTTCCCCTGCTGCTCAGGAACTGACATCCTCTCCCTTTCAGTCAGTTGATTTCCATGTAGTAGCCTATCTGGTTTTCTTCTCTCTAGCTCCTTCTTCAGTCTAAACCAGCTTCCCTCTAAACCAGTGGTTCTCGAGCAGGGGTGATTCTGACCACCAGGGGACATGACATTTGGCAACGTCTGGAGACACTGCAGCGGTCACACCTCTATGTGTTAGCCGCATCCATGGAAGCTCACCTGAACAAAGTGCCTGTAAATGAGTTGCTATGGAGGCAAAGGTGTTTTCCATGTCTTCCAACAAACAGATGATTTGGGAGAGCCTCAAAGTCTAATCAACACTTTTCTCACAGAAAGAAAAGTTAACGAATGAGGACCAGGTCAGAGATCTTAAATGAAATAGTGGGCAGTGCACAGTTCAGATCAGAGCCTGGAGGAAACCTTACCAAATATCTGTAACCCCATTCAGGGCTATGACTCTGATGACTAATGCCAGCTGTCAGGAAAGAAAAAGCCGAAGGGCAAGTCAGAGCTCTAGCCATAGCCTGATAGAAATATCCTGTAAGAACACCTCGGCTCACCAATCAGCCTTATCTATAATTTAGTCTCTTGAGTAATTCATCCATCAGGTGGGAATGCCCCAAGCACATGAGCTAAGTCTATGATGTCAGATATATTTCATATTGTAAGTAAACAAATTACCATGCCAGTTGATACATCAGTCCCTTTTTAGTTTGGTTATGGTGAATGTTGTTACTACAAGAAAATAAATGGAGATAACATAAAAGATAGACAGGTTTAATTAATCAGAATTTTTTTGCCCTAGCCTGTGATACAGTGAAGTGGCATGAAAATTTTTTAAAGTTGCAGACCTACATGAATAGCACCATTCCATTTTATCAGAAAAAAATAGGTGTGATACATGCATACACATGCATAAAGAAATTGTATAAACACAAGAAAACGCAAGAAAGAATTTGACCAAAACGTCTCAGTAAGTCCCTTGAAGAGGTGAAATTGGGAGTTGAAGGCAGAAACTTTAACCTCTAGACAAAAAGTTGTTTTTAAATTGGAATTGTGGGTAATTTCTTTACTTTTTAATATGTTATTTGTTATTTTTCTAAAAAACCTTTCAAAAACAAAGAAGCAGATCTTAAAGTATTCTGCTCACAAATAGAGTTTTAAAGAATGCTTTTATGCCATAAAATGTGTTTCTGAGAAATCAGAATTTGAATCATACTGAAAATGAACTACAGTAACAGGTAAAAGGATCGAGTTTAGGAAACTGAACTAAGACTCTCTCCTCTGCATTTTCACTTATTAAAAAATAAAACACTTTTTTATTATATTGTCTTATTAGATTGCTTACCCATGTCCAATTTCTTTATTCACTAAAAAGATTCTAAGTAACAATTGTAAAGTATGGTATTTTCAAACTGGATTACTCTGCATCTACTAAAAATAAGGAGGGGAGATGTAGATCATTAATAGGTATGTTATATGTTGTTATGTGAAGTTACAGAAAAATATTTACAGAGAATAATATATATAATACCTAAAATATATTTATATACTACTTATTTATATGAGCATTTGTAAATGCTTGGAGGAAGGACATAAACAACTGTTGACTGTGCTTACCATGGTGAGGGTAGTACTCTGAATGTTTATCTGCTTGTATTGCATGCCATTTAACAATGTTAAGGAATCAATTTATTATTTTAAAATTAAAACCTTAAAAGTGGGAATAAAGATCACCACTGAATTCTTTTAAAATTCCTTTGCTTTGAGAATACTATTTTTAATTTTCACCTTTGCCCAGAGATTTTAAATCCACAGGTAAATTCTGCCAATACTCTCAACTTCTCTCAGATCTACCATTTTTAATATAACTCCTTGTCCACCCTCTTTTTACCAGGACCGCACTCAACAGATGCCCTTGACACCTTCAACTTCTCCTTCCTCATAGTACATACTAACAGCATAAATGTAAAAGAGTATTTCCCAAAGCTTCCTCCACAAAACAGTGATCTTTGAAGATACTCCAAAGTAAGCTTGGAAAAATTATATATGACAGTCTCCTCTTGGGGCTGATAATAGCACTCCCTAAGTAAATTTAAACACACACACTCACACCTAATGTACAATAGGATATTATGGTAGCTTTAAGCATAGCAGGATTCTTTTAGGATTAGTATTGTTAAACTGTTACTACAATGGAACTTTCATTCAAACTGATGAAGCAGATAGTAATTAGATGGTCACACAGTTAAGTGTAAAACTGCAGTGAGTATCAAGAAGTCCATGGTATAACAGCACATAATAGGGAATAGAGCTCATCAGGGAAGGCTTCCTAAGAAAGTGGTAACTCAATGTCAGAGACCTAAGGATAAGAATGTGTTACCTCAGTGAAAGGAGGAGCAAAGGGCATTCAAGGCAGAGCTAAGAATAGTTTGTGCAAGGGCCTCAAAGCGGTAGAAAGCATACAGAGTATAAGCAATGGACAGAAGCCTGGTAAGGCTGTGGTACTGAAATTAGAAAAGAATTTGGTAACAGATGCAATTAAAAAGATAGGTAGGTTGGGACCAGTTCAGTTAAGCCTTTAAGAACAGTGTCATGCTGTAATTTTTTAAACTGAATTTACTGATTTAATTTTTGGAAGAAGTAACACATCCTTGTAGTTCCAAAAGAAAATGACAACAAATTATACAGAGGTATACAATTTCCTACCTTTGTATCCCTCCTACCTCTTCTCCCCTACCCTGCCCTAGTTCACCAGTTTCCAGTTTCTATCTATTATCCAGAGTTATAGAAGCGTTTGAAGCTGGAAAGTAACAGATTTGCTTTTAAAAAATCATTTTGGCTACAGGGTGGAAGACAGACCGGTGGGAGCAGGTAGAACAGTGAAGATGAAGACACGCTGAAGTAGTCAAGAGGGAGATGGAGAGAGGTGGCTAGAGTTATGAGGGAAAGGCTAGAGACCCTCTGGTGGAGAAGAGTGACTTAGGAGATAAAATCCAGTAGCATCAGCGATTAGTTGAATATGTGGCAAGGGGAGGAAGGAGAAATGGGTAAAGAAGAGGTTAATTTCAAGTACAAACAGGTGGCTTCCAGGTTTCTGGTTTCCATAAATAAAAGGAAGACAGGCTGTTTACTGAGATTGAAGTGGTAGAAGAGCAACAGGTAGAGGGCTCTGAATTTCATTTTAGAGATACTGTGTTGGAAACATCTTTGAGGCACCAAAGGAGAGATATTAAGTAGGTAACTGGATTAATGACTGTGGAGCACAGGGGCGAGGCCTGAGCTCTACAGAGAAGAGGCACTGAAGCTATAAGTATAAGCTGGATATCCCAGGAGTTCAGAGTAAAGAGGAGAGGACATTCAAGGTCAGGAGAAAGAAGCACAGGTCTTGAAAGAACACAGAGAAGAATACTGGAGAGATAGGAAGAATACTAGAAAAGTGTCATGGAGAATTAATACAAAAAAGTATTTTAAGAAAACTGGTGTGGCAGGTAGTAATGAATCCCCTTGTGTATTTAAGATTATGCCTTAAAAAAAAAAGTCACTAAATTGGATTTAGTGATAACGGAGGGTTTTCTGTAACCTCAGTGTAAAAGGTTTTCAGTGTAATCAGGAGAAAAGTATGGCCGAAGTTGGTTAAATGCTGAGTGAGCAATAGAGAAATGGAGACTCCAAACAGAAATTCTTTTGAGAAACTTGATTCTGAAGAAAAGGGCTACGACATGGTGGTATCTGAGATGAATGTTTTTTGTTTTTTTGCTTAAATAGAAAAGAGTATTTAAGTTGACCAGGAATCTCAAGGGATTCCAAATGGTCAAAACAATTTTGAAAAAGAAGAACAAAGTTCTCATACTTCCTGATTTCAAGACATAGTACAAAGACACAATAATCAAAACAGTGTGGTACTGTCAAAAGACAGATCTATAGACCAATGGAACAGAATATAGGGCCCAGAAATACACTCTCACAAATATGGTCAAAATGATCTTCAACAAAAGTGCTGAGACCACTCAATGTGGAAAGAATAGTCTCTTCAACAAATGGTGCAGGGAAAACTGGATATCTGCATTCACAAGAGAGAAAATGGACCCTTATCTCACAGCATACACAAAAATTAATGCAAAATGGTTTCAAGATCTAGACTCAGACCCAAAATGATAAAATTTCTTGAAGAAACCATAAGGGAAAAGCCTCATGACATTGGATTTGAAAGTGATTTCTTAGATATGACTCTAAAAGCAAAAACAGACAAAAGTTTAAAACTTCTGTGCATCAGAGTACACAGGTAAGAGTGAAAAGGCAACCTACAGAGTGGGAGAGCATGTCTGCAAATCATATATCTGACAAGGAGTTAACATCCAAAATACACTTTTAAAACTCTTAAAACTCTACAACAAAAAAATTACTCAATTAACAAATGGGCAAAGGACTTGAATAGACATTCCTCCAAAGATGATATACAAATGGCCAACAAGCATATGAAAAGATGCTCAACATCACTAATCTTTTTCTATGACAGATACCATTTTTTTATGACAAATATCATAGAAATGAGAAATCATCTCATACCTACAGAATAGCAACTATCAGGGGAAAAAAAACAAAAAATAAAGTGTTGGTGAAGCTATGGAGAAACTAGGACCCTTGTGCACTGCTGGAGGCATTGTAATATGGTGTATCTGTGAAAAACATTATAGAGGTTCCTCAAAAAAGTAAAAATAGAACTACCATCTAATCAGCAATGCCATTTGTGGGTATATAGCTAAAAGAAACCACTGTCTCCAAGAAGTATCTGTACACCCATGTTCACTGCAGTATTCACAACAGCCAAGAGAAGGAAGCAACCCACATGTTCATCAATGGATGAACAGATAAGCAAAATGTGGTACATCCATCCAGTGGAATATTACTGAGATTTAAAAAGGAAGACAATCCTGTCACATGCTACAACTTGGATGAACTGTGAGGACATTATGCTGAGTAAAGTAGGCTAGTCAAAGAAGGACAGATACTGCATGGCTCCACTTACATGAGGCAGCTAAAGCAGTCAAGCTCACAGAAGCAGAGGGTACAATGGTGGTTGCCAGGGGCTGGGGACAGAGGTAGCGGAGCTGTTGTTTAAGTGTATAGAGTTTCAGTTTTGCAAAATGAAAAAGTTCTGGAGATATTTCACAACAATGTGAATATACTTAATGCTACCAAACTGTACAGTTAAAAATGTGTTAAGATGGTAATTTTGGGGTTTTTTTGTTACAATAAAAATTGTTTAATTTAAAAATTTAAAGTTTATCGGAAAGGTCCATTTGACAGAAAGGATAAATTTAATTATTTCTAAAAAGCAGGTATTTGTGCCAAAAACTATTTCTAAGCATTTTACATATATTAACTTAATTCTTATAAAAAACATATGAGTTAGATATTTTTATCTCCATTTCATAGTACATGAACTCTGGCACAGACAGGTGAAGTAACTTCCCCAAAGTCATACAGCTAATAAAGCCAAGACATGATACTGAGAAAAATAGAACAGTGCTTTGCACCAGTATGCTGTACCTAAGAGAAGGAATAAAATCAGGTGGGATTCTGAGAAGGCCAGAGGGGATGGGATCCAAATCTATGCCAGAGGATGAGTGCAAGAGTGTTCCCTTTTCTCCACACCCTCTCCAGCATTTATTGTTTGTAGACTTTTTGATGAGGGCCATTCTAACCGGTATGAGGTGATATTTCACTGTGGTTTTGATTTGCATTTCTCTAATAATGAGTGATGCTGAGTATCTTTTCATGTGTTTGTTAACCATCTGTATGTCTTCTTTGGAGAAATGTCTATTTAGGTCTTTCCCCCACTTTTTGATTGGGTTGTTTGTTTTTCTGGCACTGAGTTGTATGAGCTGCTTCTATATTTCGGAAATTTATCCTTTGTCAGTTGTTTCATTTGCTATTATTTTCTCCCAGTCTGAGGGTTTTCTTTTCATCTTGCTTATAGTTTCCATTGCTGTGCAAAAGCTTTTAAGTTTAATCAGGTCCCACTTGTTTACTTCTGTTTTTATTTTCGTTATCCAGGAGGTGGGTCACAGAGGATCTTGGTTTGATTTATGTCATCGAGTGTTCTGCCTATGTGTTCTTTGAAGAGTTTTATAGTTTCTGGTCTTACATTTAGGTCTTTAATCCACTTTGAGTTTATCTTTCTGTATGGTGTTAAAGTGTTCTAATTTCATTCTTTTACATGTAGCTGCCCAGTTTTCCCAGCACCATTCATTGAAGAGGCTTCAGAAATTTTTATAGTGCCCTTGACCAAAAGAAATACCAGAATTTAAACAACTAAATAAGTATTTATGTCCCAATAACTTGGTAGTCATTTGAAACATAACACACAAAGAATCAAAGAAAAATACCTTTACTTAATCCCTAGGAGGTGTGCACTAGTAGAATTTGGACACCACATGCAAATTCGCAATCCCTGGAATCAGACTGGATACTCTTAATCTTGTGTTCTATGCTAATTGTGTGGTACTGGCTTTTTATCACAGTTCAGTTCAGTTGCTCAGTCGTGTCCAACTCTTTGTGACCCCATGAACCTCAGCATGCCAGGCCTCCCTGTCCATCACCAACTCCCGGAGTTTACCCAAACTCATGTCCATTGAGTTGGTAATGCCATCTAACCATCTCGTCCTCTGTCGTCCCCTTCTCCTCCTGCCTTCAATCTCTCCCAACATCAGGGTCTTTTCAAATGAGTCAGCTCTTCACATCAGGTGGTCAAAATATTGGAGTTTCAGCTTCAACATCAGTCCTTCCAATGAACACCCAGGACTGATTTCCTTCAGGATGGACTGGCTGGATTGCTTTGCACTCCATGGGACTCTCAAGAGTCTTCTCCAACACCACAGTTCAAAAGCATCAATTCTTTGGCACTTAGCTTTCTTTATAGTCCAACTCTCACACCCATACATGACTACTGGAAAAACCATAGCCTTGACTAGATGGACTTTTGTTGACAAAGTAATGTTTCTGCTTTTCAATATGTTGTCTAGGTTGGTCATAACCTTCCTTCCAAGGAGTAAGTGTGTCTTAATTTCATGGCTGCAATCACCATCTACAGTGATTTTGGAGCCCAGAAGAATAAAGTCAGCCACTGTTTCCACTGTTTCCCCATCTATTTGCCATGAAGTGATGGGACCAGATGCCATGACCTTAGTTTACCTGAATGTTGAGCTTTAAGCCAACTTTTTCACTCTCCTCTTTCACTTTCTTCAAGAGGCCCTTTAGTTCCTCCTCACTTTCTGCCATAAGGGTGGTGTCATCTGTTTATCTGATTTTATTGATATTCCTCCTGGCAATCTTGACTCCAGTTTGTGCTTCCTCCAGCCCAAGGTTTCTCATGATGTACTCTCCAAGTAAGTTAAATAAGCAGGGTGACAATATATATCCTTGACATACTCCTTTTCCTATTTGGAACTAGTCTATTGTTCCATGTCCATTTCTAACTGTTGCTTCCTGACCTGCATACAGGTTTCTCAAGAGGCACATCAAGTGGTCTGGTATTCCCATCTCTTGAAGAATTTTCCACAGTTATTGTGATCCACACAGTCAAAGGCTTGGCATAGCCAATAAAGCAGAAATAGATGTTTTTCTGGAACTCTCTTGAGTTTTCGATGATCCAGCGGATATTGGCAATTTGATCTCTGGTTCCTCTGGCTTTTCTAAAACCAGCTTGAACATCTGGAAGTTCTCGGTTCACGTATTGCTGAAGCCTGGCTTGGAGAATTTTGAGCATTACTTTACTAGTGTGTGAGATGAGTGCAACTGTGAGTAGTTTGAGCATTCTTTGGCATTGCTTTTCTTTGGGATTGGAATCAAAACTGACTTTTTCCAGTCCTGTGGCCACTGCTGAGTTTTCCAAATGTGCTGACATATTGAGTGCAGCACTTTTACAACATCATCTTTCAGGATTTGAAATAGCTCAACTGAAATTCCATCCCCTCCGCTAGCGTTGTTCATAGTGATACTTCCTAAGGCCCACTTGACGTCACATTCCAGGATGTCTGGCTCTAGGTGAGTGATCACACCATTGTGATTATCTGGGTCGTGAAAATATTTTTTGTATAGTTCTTCTGTGTATTCTTGCCACTTCTTTTTAATATCTTCTGTTTCTATTCGGTCCATACCATTTCTGTCCTTTATGGAGCCCATCTTTGCATGAAATGTTCCCTTGGTATCTCTAATTTTCTTGAAGACATTTCTAGTCTTTCCCATTCTGTTGTTTTCCTCTATTTCTTTGCACTGATCACTGAGGAAGGCTTTCTTATCTCTCCTGGCTGTTCTTTGGAACTCTGCATTCAAATGGGTATATCTTTCCTTTCTCCTTTGCTTTTGGCTTCTCTTCTTTTTCACAGCTATTTGTAAGGCCTCCTCAGACAGCCATTTTGCTTTTTTGCATTTCTTTTTCTTCGGGATGGTCTTGCTCCCTGTCTCCTGTACAATGTCATGAACCTCTGTCCATAGTTCATCAGACACTCTATTAGATCTAGTCCCTTAAATCTATTTATTACTTCCACGGTATAATCATAAGGGATTTGATTTAGGTCATACCTGAATGGTCTAGTGGTTTTCCCCACTTTCTTCAATTTAAGTCTGAATTTGGCAATAAGGAGTTCATGATCTGAGCCACAGTCATCTCCTAGTCTTCTTTTTGCTGACTGTATAGAGCATTTCCATCTTTGGCTGCAAAGAATATAATCAATCTGATTTCAATGTTGATCATCTGGTGATAGCCATGTGTAGAGTCTTCTCTTGTGCTGTTGAAGAGGGTGTTTGCTACAACTGGTGTGTTCTCTTGACAAAACTCTATTAGCCTTTGCCCTGCTTCATTCTGAACTCCAAGGCCAAATTTGCCTGTTACTGCAGGTATTTTTTGACTTCCTACTTTTGCATTCCAGTCCCCTATAATGAAAAGGACATCTTTTTTGGGTGTTAGTTCTAAAAGGTCTTGTAGGTCTTCACAGAACCATTCAACTTCAGCTTTTTCAGCATTACTGATTGGGGCATAAACTTGGATTATTGTGATATTGAATGGTTTGCCTTGGAAACGAACAGAGATCATTCTGTCATTTTTGAGAGTGCATCTAAGTACTGCATTTCAGACTCTTTTGTTGACTATGATGGCTACTCCATTGCTTGTAAAGGATTCCTGCCCACAGTAGTAGATATAATGGTTATCTGAGTTAAATTCACAGCAAGCTCTAAAAAGCCAGCTTCATACTTATATGACATCCTCAAAAGGAATGTATTGTGTTCTAATGTTGAAAATCTGCTCTACCTGGAGCTACTTATCTGTGCAGTATCCAACAGAAGCCTTGTGTTTCTCTTGAAATTTTAAAATATCCTGCAGGATTCCTGTGAATTCACTATAATCCCCAGGGTGCCTAGTGTACAGACTGAGAACTGTGGTCTACATGGAATGCGTGGCTTCAGACAAAGGAATGTTCTCCTATTACGGCAGAAGGAGGGATACAGATACAGAGAGATTTACGTGTGTTTGGCACACAGTGGTAACTGGGATATCACAATTTAACCTAGGATTCTACTTAGACCAAGGAGAATACCAAATGATAGGTACTTCATCGTGAAGAGCTGCTATGAATGTCTTATATACAACACTGTTTTATGAGAAGTATAGTTACAGCTGCTTTTAATTTCATAGTTTCTTAAGTATATTGTATAAATACTACCTAGTAGTTTTATATTTTTAACTTTATTTTGAAAAATAACGGGTATATATCACAATTGGCAAAAGCACTTGATGTGTTTTCTCTATCAGTTATTTTGGCATATGTATATAACATAATATTCTCAAATATCATGAATGTAAAGTTGATGGGTTCTCACACCCAATGCTATATACTTAGTTTATATGTATATTTCTAATTCGTACATTCCAAATAGTGTATCTAATACAAAGTTCTAAAGCTGAAGTCATATTTTAAGTTTCTGTATAAAAACTCAGTACATGTACTCAAATATAATGCATTAAAAGTCTTCTCATTAGCTAGCTTTTGATATAAAATGTCACTCTCCTTATACAAGAGAGGCATTAGATTATTCAGATTTTGAACTCATTTAGATTTACACATATTTACTATTAACCATAAGTGGACATAAGTGAAAGTGTTAGCTGCTCAGTCGTGTCCAACTGTGACCCCATGGATGGTAGCCTGCCAGGCTCCTCTGTTCATGGGTTTCTCCAGGCAAAAGTTACTTCCCATTCTCCAGGGGATCTTCCAGACCCAGGGATCGAACCTAAATCTCTTGCACTGCAGGCAGATTCTTTACCATCTGAGCCACCAGGGAAGCCCATAACTGGATATATGAAGGAAATTCATAGTCCTGAACTGGCTTCCTTTGTGGCAAAATACCTTGGAGCTTCCAAAAACATTATTATATTCAAATGCCAAAGGCGGAGGCAGGGAATTATGACTTTCTTTAAAAGAAATGTTTTTAAATGAAAACAATTAATAAAAGAGAAGAAAAAGACCATTTATGAAAAGAATAGGAAGGAAATATTGATTGATAATACAAAGACACATTATTAAGAAGATCAAAATTTTCTTTGTATCATAATCAGGTTACAAAACTGAGCTCATATATTACTATTTAAGAGTAAATAGTTAATATAAATGTGAATTATCATAGGTCATTAAACTTTGGATTGAATCAGTCAAGATACACTGTAAATTTTCTATTCATTGTGGAAAGGAATAATTTTTCTTTTGCCAAAGAAGGTATTAGGGCACGATATTAAGATTACACAGGTATACACCTGAGTACAAGATTATCGTGCATACACAAAAATATAGGTATACACTCTTGATGGCCATGGACGTGCCTCACTCAGAGCTCCTTAAGGATGAACAAAGGCTGGGAGCACAGCTGACTGACAAAGTCCAAATATTTCCCAGGTGGCTACTAGCCAATGACTGAGCATGGTGTGGTACTAGTCCAACAGGGGACTCCCCTAATGAGCAGGTTTGGTTCAGGAACTCTCCTGTGGCTGAAGCTTTCTGAGCAACATGCTGCAGTCTGAGGCTCTTTATAATCCAGTCCCTTCTTCTCCTTGCTTAGTGTTCAGACCAGCATCACAGTCAAAAGGATCTCCCACCTGATTCCTTCCCCTTTATCTTTCCCATCTCCCCATCAATCACTGCAGTCCTAGTACTATCCTGACATCTGCTTCACAGAAGCACACTGGGCATGTTTAAAAAGTATTTCAATTGAAAAAACACACACATAAATTGTTAAAATGTCAAAGAATACTTGGAATTAAAGCAGCTGTTAACTGTCTTTATTCCACCACAGCCTCTCATCCCATGCTCAAACATAACCAATCAACTCTTGGTCATTTCTCCTGATTCTACCATCCTATTTCTAAATATGTATGTCACTTAGAGTTGCATTCAGAAACCTTAAAAAAAAAAAAAAAAGTAACAGAAACCTAAAAAGTCATTACTTAACCAAACAAAAGTTTGCTTTTCCTCACAGAACAAGAAAGATGGCGTTAGGCTATCCATGGGTGAAAAGACAGTTCCATGACATCTACAGGTACCAGGCACCTACTTTTCATCCCCTCTCCCTTTATTAAGTAGCTTTTGGTCAACATTACTCCAGCGATTAATTTTTCCCGTTTCAGGACCAATTTTCCTACTCCTATTTGCTTACCAACAGAAAGAGAAGTTATTTCTTACATCTAAAAGAGAAATAAAAACCCCCTTTAACCCCAACTCTCTCACAAGCACTGTCCTATTTCTCCATTTTCCTTTATAACATTATATTTTCTAATGTTATAAACCCCTAATTTCTATCCTCCCATATTCCTTAAATATATTCCAGTCAGGCTTCCACCCATACCATCTACTGAACCTGCTCTTACCTAGGTCACCAATGACCTCTGTGCTCCTTCCAATGGTCATCTCAGTCAACTTGTTACTGGTATGTTACATACTCAAAGGCTTTCTTCCTGAAATCTCATTTCCAGGGAGAAGGGAAAAACATTCCCTTCAGGTGCTCCACCTCTTCAGCTACTCCTTATTAGTCTCCTTTCCGCACCTCTCCTTTTCTCTCTCTCTCCAATCCCCAAAGCCCGAGGACCCAGAACTCAGCTGTTCTGCCTCCTCTAGTTCTCTGACTACACTCACTCCCTGGCATTCTTCAATGAATTCCTGGCTTTAATACCAACTGCGTTGCTGTCTCCCAAATTTCTATCACCAGCCCAAGCATTTCTCTAAACTACAGATTCGTATACCCAACTGTCTTCTCTACTTGAATATCTAAATAGGCATTTCAAACACTCATGTCCAAAACTGAACTCTTGATATTCCCCTCAAAAATGCCTCTTCTCAAGTTTCACCAACTCAGTAAATGTCCATTCTTCTAATTGCTCAGGAATTTTTATTCTCCACATTTGACCATCAGCAGCATCTGGCCACTTCTCACCACTTAACTGCTCCATCCAGTCAAAACTACTGTATGTCTCACCTGGACCATGGCAACAGCCTTCTAACTGATGGTCCTGATTTGATCTTTGCATCCTTCAATTTGTTCCCATGAAAAGTGCCAGTTACCCAGTTAAAAAGTATATCAGATCGAGTCCCTTCTCAGCTCAAAACCCCTCAAGACTTTCTAATCATACTTAAGAGTAAGAGCCAAGTTCTTTCAAAGGCCTGGAAAGCCCTATGTAACCACTGTCTCATTTCCTCTCCAATCTCAGTTCCTACTACTCTTCTCCTTGCTCATCCCACTTCAGTCACATTGACTCTCTGCTGTTCTTCAAAACATGCCACATATGTTCCCATCTCGGCACCTCTGGAATCCTCTTCTCCAGATACCTTCTGTGGCTTGCTCATTTATGTCTTAATCACATGGTATCTTTCTTGGTCACCAGATATCAGGCCCATCCTGCCCTACCATCTCCCACACATACTTCCTATTTTTCTTGCTATATTTTTCTCTAACAGTTTTTATTATATACTTTCTTACTTGCCCATCTTTTCTTGATTGTCTGCCCCATTAGAACTTAAGTTACAGGGGAATAGGAATAATGGTCATTTTCATCTGTTTTATTACTCACTGGCATCCCCAGCAATGAGAATTCTATCTGGCATACAGTAGGCACTAAATATATATATGCCTTGAGTGAAAGAATGGTCAAAAAGCAGGCCCCTTCAGGCATATTTCAGATCCAGACTCGAAGAGCAAAAGTTGAAAATGCACATCCCTGTTGAGTCTAGCATAATACATAGGTATAGTAAGTACATGTATTTTATATGTAAAAATATATTTAAAGAATGCAATATTTGTACAATGTTTTGCTTTTCTGTAAGCTGTTAGTGGGTCAGTGGGTGGACATTTTATTGTTAACGTCTTAAAGACTAACTTCTGAGTATGTTCCATAGCACACATGAGAACTTCTCATACCGAAAATGAGCAGTAGACGAATTTCAAATGTCTCAGCCTGTTGAAGACATATTTTTGGATGGGGCAGTGGTCTGTGGAAAATACCTCTAATTTGAATGTCCTACTCTGCCCTCAGAGGAGGCAGTAAAGTGCTCTGTGGAGCCTGGAAGTCCCAGGCAACAGAAAAAGTTGGTAAAAAACATGCAATCTTTCTTTAAAATTCTGATATTTTGCTCATTATAAGTCTTTAGGGGGAGCATTAATTCTGATTTTAAAACACTGTACAGAAATGTTACTTTTAAAAACGTAAGCTTTCTTGTAAATCCTACCAGGGACCTCTGCTTACTCTGACCAAAAGTGCCTCCTAGGGTCACCTCTAGTTTCAAAAGCAACAGGGAAGCTAAGTACTTTAAGTTGGTCATTTTGCCACTCTGAACAATAGGGTTGGTTCATAAGACAACTGGATATTGGACAAGCAGCTAGCAATGTCTTCCACATATGTTATTTCTTGCAGTAATCATTACTTACTGATTTTTTATCAGTAATATGTAATTATCCTATATATTTTATCTCTTATTAAATGATATTATTATTAATTCTCCTAGATCAGATCAGATACCAGATCTATCAGTTCCTTTTCTTCCCTCCCTCCAACATCGCTAAGAGAACCTTCTGTATCCCGCCCTAGGCTCTCTAGGTCTAAGGCACAGTCATCCTAAGATTTCATTTCTCTCCTGTGTAAGTTTCTCCATTTCCTGAATCCTAAGAATCTTGTTTCTTGGTTCATTCTGTTGCTTTAGAGAAGCATATCTTCCAGTAACTTCCTAAGAAAAAATCCATGGCAGGTAGGCAAGATTTTCTGAGTGCTAGCTAGCCTGAAAATGTACTTGCTTTAACGTCAATCTGGAATTCTAGAAATAGAATTCTAGGCTAAAGATCACTTCCCTTCAGAATTTTGATTCCACAGTCTTCTAACTCTTTGTGTTGCTATTGAGAAGTCATGTCTGATTCCCATTCTTTTGTATGTACTTTTACTTTTTTTTTTTTTTACTGTGAAAACTTTTTGGATCTTCTCTTTAACTTTGATTTTCTAAAATTCACAATATATACCTTGATATTAATCTTTTTCAACCCCTGAGTCCTTTCAAACTGGAAACAAACATCCTCCTGTTCTGGGAAATTTTATTACTTTTGTTGTTTGTTTCTTCCCTCCTATTTTCTATCATGAGTAAGATACTGGATCAACCTGCTACTCTAATTTTTCTATTTTATATTGCCTACCATTCACTACTATGTTCTTTTGTCACTCTGTTCTGCATTATAGGGATATTTTACTAATAGTTTTATCTTTCAATTCCTCTACTAGTTTTTCTATCTATGCTGTCATATTTTTAATTTGCAACAGCTCCTTTCCTTTTCCTTGAGTATTCATTTTCCAAATAGCAACCAATTCTTGTTTCAAAAATTCAAGAACTTCTCTTATTTCTCTGTGGGAATTAACTTTAATTCCCTGAATTTAGTTCTGTCTATAGAACCTTACATGGAACAACTGACTGGTTCAAAATTGGGAAAGAAGTATAAAAAGGCTGTAAACTGTCACCCTGTTTATTTAACTTATATTTGGAGTACATCATACAAAAGCCCGGGCTGGATGAATCACAAGCTGGAATCAAGATTGCCGGGAGAAACATCAACAACCTCAGATGTACAGATGATTCCACTCAAATGACAGAAAGTAAAGAGGAAGAAAAAAGCCTCTTAATGAGGGTGAAAGAGGAGAGTGAAAAACTTGACTTAAAATTCAACATTGAGAAAACTAAGATCATGGCATCTGGTCCCAATACTTCATGGCAAACAGATGGGAAACAATGGAAACAGTGACAGACTTTTATTTTGGGAGGCTCCAAAATGACTAGATTGTGACTGCAGCCATGAAATTAAAAGACACTTGCTCCTTTGAAACAAAGTTATGACCAACCTAGACAGCATATTAAAAAGCAGAGACAGTACTATGCCCACAAAGGTCTGTCTAGTCAAAATTATGGTTTTTCCCAGTAGTCCTGTATGGATGTGAGAGTTGGACTATAAAGAAAGCTGAGCACCAAAGAATTGATGCTTTTGAATTATGGTGTTGGAGGAGACTCTCGAGAGTCCCTTGGACAGCAAGGAGATCCAACCAGCCTATCCTAAAGGAAATCAGTCCTGAATATTCAATGGAAGGACTGATGCTGAAGCCGAAACTCCAATACTTTGGCCACCTGATGAAAAGACCTGACTCATCTGAAAAGACCCTGATGTTGGGAAAGATTGAAGGCAGGAGGAGAAGGGGACGACAGAGGATGAGATGGTTGGATGGCAGCACCGACTCAATGGACATGAGTTTGAGAAAGCTCTGGGAATTGGTGATGGACATGGAAGTCTGGCGTGCTGCAGTCCATGGGGTCGCAAAGAGTTGGACATGACTGAGCGACTGAACTGAACTGGGAGTAATAATCTACTTTGTTAGAGAGGAATCCTCCAAGTTACAGTGAGATATAAACCTCAGTGCTGGAGGAGGGAAGGAGCAGGGGAAGATCTCACCATTGCAGATACAGACTCTTAACTTATTCTCTGTTATTTTCAGCCTGGGCATCTTACTTCTACTCTGTGCTCAGCATCTTCAAGTCCGGAAACCCCCTAGTTTGTTGTTTTCAGAAAATAATTATCCCATTTCATTTGCCTTTTGCACAAACCACCTCTGGTTTTCATGTTTTAGCCTACATCCCAACTGTCAGGTTAATCTCTGTGCTTTCTCTAAATTCTTACTTTTTAAAAAAAGTATTTATTTTTCATTGAAGGATAATTGCTTTACAGTATGGTGTTGATTTCTACCAAACATCAACATGTGAATTCTTACTATCTTTTTAACTTAGTGTCACACAACTCAGCACTCACTAGCATCCTAGTGATTTTATATATCTCTTTTCCTTGACTAGATTATGCTGGCAACTCAGCTCACACTTTATACACATTTTTATTGCCTCCCACAATGGTGGCACTGAAGTGCCTGTCAGTAAATACTGTGTGATGGGTTTTGTTATAAATAAAATGCTATTACTAGTAATTGTAACTTAAAACCACGGTTTGTCAATTATTGTTTTATGACAAAACCAAAATTGGTTTTCATACAAGTTGTTAAAATGAAAGATCAGGTAATGATACTATACATTCTACAACTGAGGAAGTCATGATTAAATGAGCTCCATAAGGTCACAGTTCATCTGTGACAGGCTTGGAAAATAATTTCTACTTTTACATAGCCTGTCAAGTAATTTATGATAAGAACTTAAAAAGAAAACTATCTTTTCTTGGCATTTTAAAATTGTATCAGAAAATGTCAAACAAATATAGAAAGAAATCAGGGTAAAGATGACTATATCATACTTTTATAGTTGAATGTATATATGTGATTTAAACAATTTAACCTAAAATCAATATACATGAAGCTAAATCTATCTTAATAATTATATTCCTTTTAACTACTTATGTAGTAATCTGAAAACATCAATGTGACTTAAAGAACAATTTAAGGAATTAAAAATTTTCACCTCAGCAATGTACAATTTAATAGTACATTAATGCTGAAACTATTATTCCCTAAGAATAGTTTGGAAAATCAATTAAGAAATTCAAAACAAGAAATTATTAAACATTTTCTCAAAATAATTTTAGGAGACCATAAAAACAATGAGAAATATATGTGATAGCTAGTGAAACTACAACTCTAAATTATATCTCACTTTTTATTCATTTCAAACTAGGAATAGGTACAGTCTGAAAAACCACCTTCAAAAGACAATTTCATAAAGAATGTATGTATAGGTAAGTCTAGATTTATAAACTGTTCTGAATTTACAAGTAGAAGGAATTAGTTTTTAAATGGTACAATTTATGTGTCACTGAATCAACAACATGAACTTAGCTTTGACAATAATGATAACCCATTAAAAAAAAAAAAAAACATTCATCAGAGGGAAAAATCCAGGCTCAGATTGCATCTTCTGAAATTCTTTATGTTGTTGTAGATGCCTTGCTAAATCCTGAACAATTGAACCTTTTGAAGAAATAAGGATCCCTTGAAAAGAAGATAACCATGAGAAACTCCATATAGCCTAAAGTTGTCCCTTTCCTGGGGAAGAGGGGCAGGTGGCGCTAAAAGATTTACATTAGTTAAGGAGTGGCCACAGTCAGAAACTGAAGAGTACAATTATGTTTAGCACCACGATACTGAGGAACTTTTTCCACTTCTTTTCTAAGAGTTACAGAATATTATGTTGTGGTCAACTGCTGCCATTTTAGGGTTAAATACATGGAGAAATTATTAATAAAAATTTAAGCTCATGTTATCTTTAGAGTCACAAATAATGCACAAAAAAGGGGACCCCCCTGGAGAGTCTGTAGAGATGGTTTGCTTATTTTCCAACTAACAAAAGGTTAAGGGGATCCTTCTGAAAATTTAGCTTGAGCACCAAATTTTTAATTTACTGTCCTACTAGAGATCTTTAAGAATAAGACAAACATATTTTCAGAAGACGTCGCTAATAGTCCTGTCTAGAAACTGAGGAAGTGGGTGGATAATGCTAGGAGGTCTTTCAAAGGCCTACAAGGAGAGGGTGGTATGATTTGAGAGAACAGCACTGAAACATATACATTAGCATATGTAAAACAGATAACCAGTGTGAGTTTGATGGATGAGGTAAGGCACCCAAAGCTGGTGCTCTGTGACAATCTGAAGGGATAGGATGCAGATGGAGGTCGGGGCGGGGTTGGGGGGGGGAGGTTCAGGATGGAGGGGACACATGTATACCTATGGCCGATTCTACTGATGTATGGCAAAAACCATCACAATATTGTAAAGTAATTATCCTCCAATTAAAATAAATAAATAAATTTTTAAAAATAGGCCCTAATGATGTGGAGACTAACCTGGACTTGTGGGCAGAGAAGGTCAAGTTATCTTGTTGAAATATATCACACCAAAGATGTGCTGATATTAAAAGGTTAATTTAAAGAATATCATATCAATCATAGAAAGAAAGTACAAAATATGACAGAACATAAAGATAAGTTCCATTGGAAGTGTTAAAAGCAGAGTCATTGGTACAACGGCCTAAGAAATCAGTATTATCAGGTTGCTGTAAATGATGACAGTAATTTTATATATATTCTATCATGCAAATTCATTTTCGGAGTTTAATTAATTCAACAGTGAGGGATATCCCTCTTCATATTCTCCCATACACATGTACACACAAACCTGCTTATTAAATTAAAATACAATAAAGTCTATTTTAAAAGTATTGCCTAGTGGGATGCTCCACTGCATATTTTAAGATGCCTGACAAGTTCCAACTTACCTGTGCAATGGTAAGGGTGGAGGCCATGAGGCACACCTCTTGCTATAGGTGGTAGGCTTGCCCTCCAGTCAAGGAATTTTGAACCAGCTTTTAAAGTGAGTAATGACATTGAGAAGTACAATTTGAGTTGTACTAAGTTTAAAACTTTCTGGTACATATTTTGTATTCAAGTTTTAAAGTTTGATTAAAACTTTTATGAAAACAAATTATGAATTTTTAAATAATTTCATCCTTTTCAACAATATCCTGTTTATTTTAAGCACTCTTTTCAACAATATCCTAAGTTCATTTTAAGAAGTATTATGGTTCTAAAATATTAATTCAGCTTTGTAAGCAGTCTCTGAAAAGTTCTAATTGTGATGGTTGAGGAGGTAAATAAAGTCACTTTTCTGAGTAAAAGGAGACTAGTTTAAACAAAAAATGAGGAAACACTAGAGTCCACTAAAATGAGAGTCTATACTCACTTAAATAGTAGATTAAGATAAGTTTGTAATTACTACAAATTCAATGTTATAGATTTATGGATGGAGCCACAGGTCTAAACTTCAAACAAGGGTAGTCAGACCTAAAATATGTAAATCACATTGTAAACCAGTAAGAATTTGAGTTGATGCAGGATATTTAATTCCATAAAATAGCTATAATTATGAGTAGTACTGATGTAACTTCAACTACATGTATGAGTAGAATATGACTAATGACTTTTTATCATAAGCAAGTAACATTTTTCCAGGCAGATAGTATTTTTTAAGCCTACTGACACAGCTGAGACATTTGTCCATTATTTTGTGATCAGTGGACAAGCGATTATTATGTCCTGAATCTAGACCCATTCAACATGTACCTCACCTTGTCCATGCTCTAATAGTCCTATCCCAAAGAACATTACATGATGGAAATGCTCTGTAGCTATATTGTCTACATGATAATACGTGGTGACTGAGCACTTAAAATGTGGGTAGTGCAACTGAGGAACTGAATTTTTAATTTAAATTATTTTAAATTTACATTTAAATAGCCACAGGTGACTATTAGCTACCATATTAAACAGTGCAGCTTAGAGGATTCGAAAAGTTACAGCAAATGTCTTATGGTAGGTCTAATGCTAGTTGGCTTGTCAATTTCCGTAAGCATGCTGTGCACAAATGCTTGCAAGAGTGGTCAAAAAACTTTTTCTCCCATGGTCTCACCTTCATTCAAAAATACGATTAAATCTATGACAAAAAATACCATCTGAAAAAATGGTTATTCGTGCTTATAGTGTCAACTATACTCATTAATGAGGCAGCCTGAGTCAATCAAATGTTAGTTCTAGAATGACTAGAATTCAAACTATGAAATACCTGCTCCTGAAAAGTTTATGTCCATTACCTATCATAACACAAGAATACCAATTACCGCATAGTTTTCAGCTCCACTGGTTAAACACTGCGAAAGCATGTCAAGCCTTTTTACCTGACAGACATATTTGTTCTTCCATTTGCTCAGCAGACACTGACTGTTTTGCATCAGCTCCTGAAGGAAACAGAAAAAGCGAGACTGCAGTTGGCTATACACATTGTCGTTATCAGTTAAAGAGCTTCTGATTTGCAAGCAGAAAAAAAAAAAATATATATATATATATATATCAGCATGCCACACAAAGATGCAACTGTTTTGGAACTCCTCACTGGACAAAAGCAACACTATCATCACCACGAGAACTGATCCTTTATGACAATTAAAGCTGTTGAAAGATGTTTTAAAACAGATTTGTTCGTTGCCATTTTGAAACTTTTGGAAAGATACCTCCAACTCCTTGAGTGAGTCTCGAAGTTTTTCTGGGCGTCTGTTTTTGAGCGTCCATGGAAAATCTCGTGCTGGAAAACAAAACATGTACTACAGTTAGCTGAACATGATTTAAAAAGGAAACTCTGCTGAGCAGTGTGCCTTAGGAAGATTAAAATAAAACACCTCCTTACTTGAAAGGAAGTAGCCTTCATTTCCATCATCAAATGACAGCCTTTGAAAGGCTTTGTCATAGAAACAGGATTTTTACCACAAAACAATCTCCATGATCATAATTTTATGATGACAACTAACAATGCTCAGAGAATCCCTGGGAAAGTTTTCAAAGCTTGTGAACCTAGTATGTAACAGTTAATGATCCACTCTTTACCACAGAAGCAAATTTATTTTCATATAAATAATTAAAAAATTCAATACAAAAGAAATTCTAAACTCTGCAAATAATCTATCAGATCTGAAAACTCCTACAAGTAAATGAATAGTGAGGAAAGAAATAAAATTTTAAAAATAATACACAGAAAATGAATTTAAAATTAAGCATCACACATTGAGGGAAATCTAAATTTTAATAAATTAGACACTAATAGTGCTCTTTTCTACATAAAATAATTCTCTCTAAAATCTACACAATTCAATAATGATAAGCCTTTGCTTTGTTTTAAAAGTTAAGTTATTTAGGAGAATCTCAATGATAGCCGAAAACAAACTAAAAAGTTCTGTTTAAAAGAATTAAAAAATAATAAATTCATTACAGTGATATGACACCTATTTCATCACAAAAATGAATTCATCTCTGAATTTTCCTAAACAATTTTAAATGTGTGCACATGTGTTTTATGTGCATATATATGTAGTATAAAATATATACAGATATTAAAATTTTTATAGGAGAATGCTGTTTTATTTAAGCAAATTAATGACTTCTATAAACATAATTTACAATGTGCAGAGCATATGTAAAAAGTTTCAAATCTCTGCCACACGTACTAATACAGTATTTTTAAAAGCTAAATGTTAGCTTGACCATTTAAAATGAGAACAAGTAGAATATTTAGCCCCGCTTATATTCTAAATAAAAGTCATATTTTAGCCATATTATACTGTAGCCATATTACATATATAACATGTTTATATATTTGAAATTAGTAAAGACTAGAGAGAATAAAATGTTAATACTGATAATTACAAATCTTATTTTCTTACAATGGTTAAAACAAAATAATAATTTAGGTATAATGTGGATAATAAAATGTTAACAGAACCATAGTACACTTAGTTTAAGTATATTAAATAAGATAAATGCAGTTCATTAAGAAATACAAAAGCATATATCTTAGTCATAAGCATATATCATAAGCTTATGCTGTTTACATAAGCACATATCTCACCAAAAGTTGAGAGAGATTTCAATGGTCTAAATCAGAAATTTCTAACAATATAATTCTTACTCATATGTTTATGCACCTAAACAATAGAAATTTTTAAGAAATTTGGAAGGAATAACATTTCCTATTTGTACAGACAGCTTAAAATATGTTTTTAAGACAGAATCTTCAGGGATATTAAAATTCCAGTTTTATAATAATTCAAAAAAATATAAAGTAAACTTACATTCTGCCAGTCTCTGCTTTTCTTCTAAGTTACCATGATCTGTTGCTGATTTTGCAGATGATTAGAAAAAAGACAAAAAGGTGGAAATTACTTTTATTATACTTAATTTTATATGTGCATATGCACATTATTGAGATTAATAAATTATGCTAAACTTTTTAAAAGGCAGTTGGAAAATGCCATAATTTGGATGTTTTCATTTCATGGAAGATTTCCTAAATTTGAAGTGAAAAGGCTTACACAGCACAACGGGTGGGCCAATATCCTGAGTTTGCAATCTCATCAGATAGGGAAAGGGAACTGCAACTGAGCCCAGAACAGAAGCTACTTCAGTCTGTCATCAGAACCATGAAGTCAGCCTATTAACCACCAAGCTAAGCACCTGGGATGCCCACACAAGCTCCACTTCAACAGAGACCAAACAGGAAGTAACTCTAGCTGGGAAGACCTTTTGGCCCATCAAGAAACTTCTGGGATTAACAGGATTAATCAGATAAAGAAAATTGATCATTCACTCAGAAATGCCTATTCCAGATATCAGGTAAGGATCCAGGAGACCAGCATTAGTGAGACCCATGCATTAACAATGCCCTCTACTGGGACAGTGATAAAAAAACGAGAACATACTGTCCAGTTATCAGTTTAATCAGAAGTAAAATGAAAATTTTCATGTTCTGCTATAGCATTTTCTCAATACTGCTTTATTTTACATAAAACAGATATTAACTTCAGCATTTTTCTAAAGAATTGGAGTAAACTTTCTCAAAATTCTAGAATTTAAAGTGCATAAAAACAGAGTTTTTAAGTCAGTATTTTATAATTTAGAATAGTAAGTTTATAAAAATCAGTTCAGTAGAACAGATACTTTACCTGATGGCTCTTTCTTGTCATAATACTGGTAGATCCCAATGTCTCTATCTATAGAAAGGAAGAAATAACATTAGATTATAGTAAAAAGTTATGGAGAACGAGAAGACAACAATTATCCGGACATGGGTTCATCTATTCTAGGGATATGCATGAAATGCAAAGTTTATCAGTCCACTTAGAAAAGAAATATACAAAACTAGAAGGGCATGAGGAAAGGAAGGGTAAAGAACTGATGTCAAGGATGACCAACTTTTCTCTCAAGCTTTCTCTGATATTTTTCACAGGGCACTACCAAAAGGAACTACCACTAAGCAATACCAAATGGAAGTGGCTAGAAGAATTCTGAGCTGTGCCTTTTTTTTTTTTCTCTGACTTAACTTGAATCCAGAAGGGTACTTGGGGGAAATCTGCAGAAAAGGAAGGATTAAAGGAAGGTGTGGATAAATTATCTGAAGCTTGTTTAGACTCAAAAACCCTTCTGAACCCATTCAAATTCAGATGCTCTGCCGGGGTTACAAAAGCAAAGCCAGCTTTCCTAAATGCTGAAAGAGATTTAACCACGGAATCTGTCCTTGCAGTTGATTTACAGGAGAATAAAGTAACTGTGTCCATTTTCTTCCTATCTGTGAATACCGAAATACTTCTTTCTTTGAGGTAACATTTGCTTCCTTCCATGAAAAATAATCCAAGTTACTAACAAAAGGATACAACTATTTCTAAAGTGGAAGCAGTGCAGGCTGCCCCCTAGTGACTGACTGCTCTGAACTTTCTCAAACTGAAGGATAAAACTTCTCCCCCAAAAGCTATAATTAACTTCTCCAATATACTTTTTCAAAAGAGTCAATCGTGTATACTTACTGAAGTTCCATTTTTTTCATTATGCCACTAATTGAGACATATAATTTAAAGAGTGCAGTTTATTTCTGTTGGTCATATTGACAGTCTCTAATAAGGAATGCCAGGGAAAGGTCACGGGTCAGGCTCCTAGGATAACGATATTTTATTTCTTGACCTAGGTGAAGATTTTACGGCTATGTTCACTCTTTGATAGTTCAAAACACATCTTTGTAATCTTTACACTTTTCAATATATATATAATACTTCAATAAAGTGAGTGAAAATCGCTCAGTTGTTTTTTTTAACTCTTTGTGACCCCATGGACTATACAGTCCATGGAATTCTCCAGGCCAGAATACTGGAGTGGGTAGTCTTTTCATTCTCCAAGGGATCTTCCCAACCCAGGGATCGAACCCAGGTCTCCCACACCGCAGGCGGATTCTTTACCAGCTGAGCCACAAGGGAAGCCCAAGAATATTGGAGTAGGTAGCCTATCCTTTCTCCAGGGGATCTTCCCGACCCAGGAATAATAAAAAGATTCTTGAAAAAAAAAAATCTAAGAACCATATGCATTATTGTACACAGTTAATATCCTCCAATATTCCATCATTTCATGCATCCAAATATTACAACTCTAGAATAGAACTCTGAAGATAACAAGTGGCCATGAATTCTGTGCACAAGTCTGAACTACTGCATTTGGACCAGAGTATGGCTCTTAAAACAAAAGTAGGACAAGGTGGGGATACAGAGAATGAGCCTGACGTGGTACGTCAGAGCCCGAGCAGGGAGAGAGGGACGTTCGTAGGAGCAACGGCCTTGTGTTGGCTGTCAGAGGCTGAATAAAGTGTGGAGGACATCTACACACAGGGGGAGCCCAACAAAGGGTGTCAGAACCTACAAAGATATCCACGCAAGGAAGAGAGTTGCCAAAGAGATAGAAGACTGTCTGCATACAGAGTGATTTTAAATAAATAAAATAAAGATACGGAAGCCCCAGCTCTCCCACTGTGTGAGAAGTACAAATATTAAAAAAAGAGAACATCAGAATGAACCCTGTGGTGATAGGTTAGAATTTAAGGTACTGGTGTGAACTGATGGTTTTCAGTATACAGAAGTACAGATGTGAATATGGATGCAAGTAAGTGTGTATGCATACATACATACATACCCTAAGCTCTGGCCACTGACACTGCCTGGGAGAAACAACACTCCAAGAGCAATGAGTGTACCTGAAGCAAACCTTGGCTTCTAGAAACCATTCTCCTCCAAAAGGAACCAAGCTCCTTAGAGAACAGGCCGATTCTAGCACTGAGGAAGGGAAGGTATCAATGTAATAACAGTCTGATAGATCAGATCTGTTATGCCAGAAAGAATGGAAATGCCCAAGTATTGACAGGGACGTGGCACAATGATAAGAGAAGTCAGCTTGCAAGGTGTCCCACTGACCACTCAGGGACAACTTAAACATCAGAATAAATAATGGTACTAATGGATTAAAATCACCGAATAAAATGGTACCTGAGCCCATAGGGACAAATTAAGTTAAAAATATATTTAGGGACTTCCCTGGCATTTCTGCTTTATTGACTACACGAAAGCCTTCAACTGTGTGGATCACAATAAACTGTGGAAAATTCTGAAAGAGATGGTAATACCAGACCACTGTATGCAGGTCAGGAAGCAACAGTTAGGACTGGACATGGAACAACAGACTGGTTCCCAATAGGAAAAGGAGTCCATCAAAGCTGTATATTGTCACCCTGCTTATTTAACTTATATGCAGAGAACATCATGAGAAACCTTGGGCTGGAAGAAGCACAAGCTGGAATCAAGATTGCTGGGAGAAATATCAATAACCTCAGATATGCAGATGACACCACCCTTATGGCAGAGAGTGAAGAGGAACTAAAGAGTCTCTTGATGAAAGTGAAAGAGGAGAGTGAAAAAGTTGGCTTAAAGCTTAACATTCAGAAAACTAAGATCATGGCATCTGGTCCCATCACCTCATGGGAAATAGATGGAGAGACAGTGGAAACAGTGTCAGACTTTATTTTTGGGGGCTCCAAAATCATACGGATGGTGACTGCAGCCATGAAATTAAAAGACGCTTACTCCTTGGAAGGAAAGTCATGACCAACCTAGCCAGCATATTAAAAAGCAGAGACATTACTTTGCCAACAAAGGTCCATCTGGTCAAGGCTATGGTTTCTCCAGTGGTCATGTATGGATGTGAGAGTTGGACTGTGAAGAAAACTGAGCACCAAAAAATTGATGCTTTTGAACTGTGGTGTTGGAGAAGACTCTTGTGAGTCCCTTGGACTGCAAGGAGATCCAACCAGTCCATCCTAAAGGAGATCAGTCCTGGGTGTTCATTGGAAGGACTGATGTTGAAGCTGAAACTCCAGTACTTTGGCCACCTCATGCGAAGAGTTGACTCATTGGAAAAGACCCTGATGCTGGGAGGGACTGGGGGCAGAAGGAGAAGGGGGCGACAGAGGATGAGACGGCTGGATGGCATCACTGACTTGATGGGCATGAGTTTGAGTGAACTCTGAGAGTTGGTGATGGACAGGGAGGCCTGGCGTGCTGCAATTCACGGGGTCGCAAAGAGTTGGACACAACTGAGCGACTGAACTGAACTGAACTGAACTGGCAGTCCAGTGGTTAACACTCTGTGCTTCCAATACAAGGGGAACGGGTTCAAACCCTGGTCAGAGAACTAAGAACCCACATGGCAAAATAAATAAATAAAATAAAAGATCATCACAGACCACTCATGTTTTTAAAAAATACATATACATATTAAAAATATATTTAAAGTTTAATGAAGAATAAGATATTCACATATTTTCAAGGTAACACCTTACAAAGTATTAATTCTAAAGGAGAAAGTAACTTTGCAGTGGAGCAGCCTAGCAGACACCACCTTAACCAAATGATCATGAACACCGTCAGTAAAGACATGGATTGGAATTGTGCACTGCATGTTAGGATACACTGAGAATACAGCATTATTCTTCTGTATACTTCCCACCAAACAAGCATAATCTGCACCTACTTATGAGGAAACTTCAAATGTATCTAAATTTAGGGATATACTACGAAGTATGCAGTATAAAATCTTCAGAAGTGTTGAAGTCACAGAAGTTAAAAAATAAACTTTAAAAAATTAAAAAGTTGAAGGATTTCTTCCAGAATTAGAGACTAAAGAGACAAGATAACTAAATGTAACATAATTCTAAACAACCATTTTCTATAAAAAAGGATAATTAGGGCTTCCCTGGTGGCTCAATGGTAAAGAATCTGCCTACCAATGCAGGAGACATGGGTTTGATTCCTGATCCAGGAACCCACGTGTCATTGAGCGACTAAGCCCATGTGCCACAACTACTGAGCCTGCGTTCTAGAGCCTGGGAGCCACAACTACATAAGCCCATGTGCCCTAGAGCCTGTGCTCTGCAACAAGAGAAGCCACAGCAATGAGAAGCTGCACAGTGCAGCTACAGAACAGCCCTCTCGTCACAACTAGAGAAAGTCCGCACAGCAGTGAAGACCCTGCACAACCAAAAAATAAATTGTTTTAAAAAAGGACAATGGGTGAAACTCTTGAGTGTTAGATGGTAGTTCTATTATTACCATTAATTTCTTGATTCTGATGGTTATATACGTGACGCTGGACAACACTTTTTCTTTAGGAAACACACACTAAAGTATTTGGGAGTGGTGAGGCATCAGGTTGATAACTTACTCTTAAATGGTTCAAGAAAAAAAATTCTCTGTACTAGCAAGTTTTTGATAAAACTTTGTGATTATTTCAGATTATTTAGAATAACATTTATCAAAAAGATAAGAAACAACAAATGTTGGTGAGGGATGTGGAGAACAGGGAACACTTCAGCACTGCTGGTGGAAATGTAAATTGGTGTATTCACTATGGAAAACAGTAAGCAGGATTCTCAAAAAATTAACAGTAGAAATATCATGTGATCCAGCAACTTCCCCTCTGGGTATTTATCCAAGTAATATAAAAACATTAATTCAAAAAGATATAGGTACCATTATATCATGATCATTGTAGCATTATTTATAATAGCCAAGATCTAGGTACCCATCAACAAATGAATGGATAAAGAAGACGTGGTATATATTCAGAATGGAATTAAGCCATCAAAAGAATGAAATCCTACCATTTGTGACAACTTGAATGGACCTTGAGGGTGTTATGCTAACTGAAACAAGTCAGAGAGAGAGAAATGCCACAGGATCCACTTACACGCAGAATCTTAAAAAAAAAATAAACCACAAGCTCACAGACACAGGGAACAGACTGGTTGCCAAAGTCAGGAGAGTGAAGGGGAGGGTAGATGAAATGGGTGAAGGGGATCAAAAGGCACAAACTTCAGTTATAAAATAAACAAGTCATGGCGATATCATGTACAGCATGGTGACTCCAGTTAATAACGATGTATTACATATTTTAAAATTGCAAAGAGATAAATATTAACATTTTCTATCACAGGAAAAAAGAATTATAACCACGTATGGTGGTAGATGTTAACCAGACTTACCAAATCATTATGCTGTACGCTAGAAACTAACTTAATGTTATAACTCAATTATACCTCAATTCAAAAACTACTTTAAATGTTAAAACATAATGAGAATATGTAAGAGGGTTACGAACTTAGTCTCAATGGCAGCAAAGGCTTCTCTAGGTGACTTAGTAAAGCTGAGCCCTAAAAAAGTAGGATTGCACATGGGTTCAAAAGGAATGTTCCCAGGGAGGAGAACAGAGAAGCCCTGGTGAAGACCCAGTTGGGGCAGATCTTATTGCCTCCTGGGAACTGTGTGCACCACTGTCTTTGGTCATAGCATTCATTTCCTTTTTTTTCTATCATTGTTATGCCTATGTCAATATAATTTGGCTTCTTGATTACAGAAGTAACCTGTTCATTGTATAAAATCAAGAACAAAATAGTTTAGTTTCCTGTATTTCCACTCTTCAGAGACAGCTATTCATAACACTGTGCTTTTCTCTTTGAGTTTTTTCTGAATACATTTGTTGCTGTTGTTCAGTGGCTCAGTGTCTGACTCTTTCCAACCCCACGAACTGCAGCACGCCAGGCTTCCCTGTTCTCTTATCTCCTGAAGTTTTCTGAATGTGTATTTATTACTAAATAAAAGTTATGCCAAAGAATTGATGCTTTCAAATTGGGGTGCTGGAGGACTCTTGAGAGTCCTTTGGACTGCAAGGAGATCAAACCAGTCAATCCTAAAGGAAATCAGTCCTGAATATTCATTGGAAGGACCGATGCGGAAGCTGAAGCTCCAATACTTTAGCCACCTGATGTGAAGAGCCAACTCAGTGGAAAACACCCTGATGATGGGAAAGACTGAGTGCAGCAGAAGGGGGTGACAGAAGATGAGTGGTTGGATAGCATCACCGACTCAATGGACATGAGTTTGAGCAAACTCCTGGAGATAGTGAAGGACAGAGAAGCCTGGCATGCTGAAGTCCATGGGGTTGCAAAGAGTTGAACAGCATTTAGCAACTGAATAACAATAACAATTCCTGAAGACACAGCAATATTAAAATTAAGCCAATTGATAACCCTACAGAGGTCTCTAAGTGTCCAAGTGAAAGGAAGAATTGCACTTTAAATCACCTTAAACCAAAAGTTAGAAATGATTAAGCTTACTGAGGAATGTGAGAGACCCATAAGCTTACTGCCTGCAATATGGGAGACCCAGGTTCGATCCCTGGGTTGGGAGGATCCCCTGGAGAAGAGCATGGCAAACTACTCCATTTTTCTGGCCTGAAGAATTCCATGGACATAGGAGTCTGGTCTGCTACAGTTCATGGGGTCACAAAGAGTTGGACATGACTGACATATACACTGAAGAATGCATGCTGAAAGTCAAGATAGGCTGAGAGCTAGGCCTCCTGAGTCAAACAAACAAGTTGTGACTGTAAAGGAAAGGTTCTTAAAGGAAAAAGTGTTACTCCACTGAACATACAAATGATAAGAAATGATAAGAAACACTTTAATTGGTGATAATGGAGAAAGAGTTGGCGACCTGGACAGATCAGCCATAACATTCCATAAGCCAAAGCCTAATGCAAAACACGGTCCTAACTCTTCAATTTTATGAAGACTAAGAGAGGTGAAGAAGCTGCAGAAGAAATGTCTAAAGCTAACAGAGGCTGGTTTACAATGTTTAAGGAAAGAAACCATTCTCAGAACATAAAAATACACGGTGAAGTAACAAGTGTATTTGTAGAACCTGCACCAAGTGATCTAGAAGATCTAGCTAAAATAATTAATGAAGTGCTTGTGCTCAGTCGCTCAGTTGGGTCCAGCTCTTTTGCAGCCCCATGGACTATAGCCTGCCAGGCTCCTTCATCCATGGAATTTCCCAGGCAAGAATACTGGGGTCAATTGCCATTTCCTCCTCCAAGGGATCTTCCTAATCCAGGAATCGAAGCCACATCTCCTGCGTTTCCTGCATTGGCAGGTGGATTCTTTATCACTGAGCCACCTGCTAAGTCCCAATTAACGAAGGTGCCTACGATAAACAACAAATTTTCAATGTAGATAAACGACCTTCTATTGAAAGCAGATGCCATCTAGAAATTACATAGTTAGAGAGGAAAAGTCAATGACTGTTTTCAAAGTTTTGAAGGACAGGCTGACTCTCTTGTTAGGGGCTAATGCCGCTAGTGACTTGAAGTAGAAGCCAATGCACAACCAATCCCAGGGCCCTTAAGATTCTGCTACATCCACTCTGATGTGCTCTATAAATGGAACTGCAAAGCCTGGATGGCAGCACATCTGTTTATAACACGGCTTACTGAGTAATTTAAGCCTACCATTGCGACCTACAGCTCAGAAACCAAGACTTCTTTCAAAATATTACTGTTCATTGACGATGCATCTGGTCGCTCAAGAACACTGACAGAAGATGTACAATTAGATTAATGTTGTTTTTATGATTGCTAGAACAACAATCATTCTGCAGTCCATGGATTAAGGAGTAATTTTGACATTCAAGTCTCATGGTTTACAAAAAACAATTCTTAAGGCTATAGCTGCCATAGTGACCCATATAATAGATCTGGGCAAATTCAACTGAAAACCTTTTGGGAATTCCCTAGTGGCCCAACAGTTAGGACTCATCACTTTCACTGCTGGGGCCTGGTTTCTATCTCTGGTCCAGGAATTAAGATCGTGTAAGCCATGTGGCATGGCAAAAAAAAAAAAAAAGAAAGAAAGAAAAAAACCTTCTGGAATGGATCCATCATTCTAGTTGTTCAGTTGCAAAGCTGTGTCCAACTTTGCAACTCCATTCTGGACGTCATTAAGAATATTTATATTTCATGGGAAGAGGTAAAAATATCAACATTAACACAGGTTTGGAAAAAGCTGATTCCAACGCTCATGGACAAGGTTGGAGAGGTTAAGACTTCAGTGGAGGTAGTAATGTGGTGAAAATAGTAAGAGAACTAGAATTAGAAGTGGAGTCTGAAGATGAGACTGAATTTCATTGCAATCTCATGAGAATACGTTAACACTTAAGGAGATGCTTCTTATGTATGATTAAAGAAAGTGGTTTCTTGAGATAAAATAAGCCTGCTCCTAGTATGGATGCTATGAAGATTACTGAAATGATGACAAGGGACTTAAGAGTATTATGTAAACTTAGTTCATAAAAGAGCAGCAGGATTCGAGAGGACTGACACCAGTTTTGAAAGTTTTACTTCAGGTAAAAATGCTAACAAACAGCATTGCATGCTATAGAGAAATCATTTGTGAAAAGTCCATCAATGTGGTGAACTTCACTGTCATCTTATTTTAAGAAATTACCATAGGCTCTCCAACCTTCAGCAACCAAAACTTATCAACAATGAGGCAGGGCCCTCCACCAGCTAAAAGATTAAGACTTGCTTAAAGTTCCTATGATGTTCAGCAGTTTTAGCAATAAAATACTTTTTAATTAAGGTATATACAATGTTTTTAAAGACATAATGTTACTGCACACTAAATAGATTATTATTGTTGTTATCGTTGTTCAGTTGCTAAGTCATGTCCAACTCTTTGCAACCCCATAGACTGCAGCACGCCAGATTTCCCTGGCCTTCACTATCCCTAAGAGTTTGCTCCAACTCGTGTCCATTGAGTTGGTGATGCTATCTAACCACTTCGTCCTCTGCCACCCTCTTTTCCTTTTATCTTCAACTTTTCCCAGCATCAGGGTCCTTTTCAATAAGTCAGTTCTTCACGTCAGGCGGCCAAAGTATAAGAGCTTCAGCTTCAGCATCAATCCTTCCAATGAGTATTCAGGGTTGATTTCTTATAGGATTGACTGGTTTCATCTCCACGCTGTCGAAGGGACTCTCAAGAGTCTTCTCCAACACCACAATTCAAAAGCAACAATTCTTCTGCACTCAGCCTTCTTTCTGGTCCAACTCTCACATCTGTACATGACTACTGGAAAAACCATAGTTTTGACCATACGGACCTTTGTCAGCAAAGTGATGTCTCTGCTTTTTAATATGCTATCTAGGTTTGTCATAGTTTTTCTTCCAAAGAGCAATAACCTTTTAATTTCATGGCTGTAGTCACCATTTGCAGTGATTCTGGAGCCCAAGAAAACAAAATCTGTCACTGTTTCCACTGTTTCCCCATCTACTTGCCATGAAGTGATGGGACCTGATGCCATGATCTTAGTTTTTGAATGTTGAGTTTTAAACCAGCTTTTTCACTCTCCTCTTTCATCTTTATCAAGAGGATCTTTAAGCTTTCTGCCATTAGGTTGGTTCATCTGCATTTCTGAGGTTATTGATAGTTCTCCCAGCAATCTTGATTCCAACATGTGCTTCATTCAGCCTAGCATTTTGCATGATGTGCTCCGCACAGAAGTTAAATAAGCAAGGTGGCAACATACAGCCTTGACATAGCTCTGAAGTTTTTGCTGTATTTTCTGATTGGAATGTACCCCTCTGTCTCATTTTGCCTAAGTCTCCCTGTTTACGTCTATGTATTAAGGAAATCAGTTATCTTTCCCAGTCGTGAAGGAGTGGTCTTCATAAGAAATGTCCTGTGACATCTCTGGCAGTCCAGTGGCTGACTCCACACCTCCCCTTCAGAGTGCAAGAGTTCAACCACTGGCTGGGGAACTCCAATCCTGCACGCAGACATTTTTTTTTGTCTTCAGCCAGTATGTCAGTTCCCAGGGAGTGTCCCAGTTGGTTCCTGACTCTCTGGCAGATGTTTTAAGATTAGTAACTGGGTCCCCTTTACCTACAGTCCATATGTTTCTCAATCTTGTGTTTTGTGTGGAACACTCAGATCAACTGAGTTTCCCTGCCTCCCTTCAGGAGTGGGTTTTCTGTCCCCTGCAGTTTTATAATTTTCCTGGATTCATTTCCCACTGGTTTTCAAAGTCAGGTATTTTAGGGGCTTGTCTCTCCTGCGTAGGATCTAGGGGTTGGGATGGCTGATGTGGAACCTGAATCCCTCACAACTGAGAGAGAAGATCCATACCTTTGTTATCTCTCCCGGTTGTGGATTGCTGCGGCTGGGATGTGGTTTTTCCTCTTGGCAATACTGTCTGTCTGTCCTATCCATCTCAGTGCTATCCTTTTACCTTTTGTTGTAGAGGCTCTCTTCATCCATGTTCCATATGTACTTAATTAAATTTGTTGTGCCTATGGGAAGAGGTGAGTTCAGGCTCTTCCTATGCTAACATCTCAAACCCTCTCCTAAGAACATTATCTTTAAACTTGCTGTGTGCCCTTTACTATTTCACTTCCACTCCCTTCCTTGTCAGAGCTATACTAAATTCTGTGTTTATAATCTAATGTTCTTTATAGTTCTTCCACATATACTTGTCTCCTGAACAAGTATTGTTTAATTTAGCCACTGTTTTTGAACTTTAAGTGCAAACATATTGTATGTATGCTGCAGCTTACTTTTTAAACTTTTTCCCTATAACATATTCCTGACATTCATCTATGTTGTTGCATACAGTTTCAACTCATTCATTTTCTCTGTTGCATAAATATATTTATCCATTCTTCTGCTGCTTGACATTTGGATGCTTTCTAGTTAAGGATGAGTACCATTAATAACATTTTCGTACATGTGTCCTGGTGCACTCAAGTTATCAAGGCTTTCACTATGGTAAATATCTAGGAGTTGAATTACTGATCAGCCTACTTTGCCTACTGTACGAAACTCCAATACTTTGGCCACCTGATGTGAAGTGCCAACTCATTAGAAAAGACCCTGATGCTGGGAAAGATTGAAGGCAGGAGGAGAAGGGGACGACAGAGGACAAGGCGGCTGGATGGCATCACTGACTCAATGGATGTGAGTTTGAGCAAGCTCTGAGAGACGGTGAAGGACAGGGAAGCCTGGCAAGCTGCAGTCCGTGGGGTCGCAAAGAGTCAGACATGACTGAGCAACTGAACAACAACAACAGGGCAAAACAGGTAATGCCAAATTATTTCCTAAAACGGTTGGACCAACTCATACTTTCATCAGCAGTGAAATAAGTTTCTTCCCCTGTTTCCCCCCCCCCCCCAATTTCTTTTACTCATTTGAATTAAAAATTTTTTTCTGCTACATACTTTTACTTTCCAAAAGATTAATATAATTTTCAACTGTTTCCTGAAACATCTATATTTCATTTCTTGCTGCTCGTATTTAAAAGTGAGGCACTAGAAAGCTGATTAAAAGCTCAATATACACGAACAGGGCTTGCCAACAGTGGGTTTCACTGACCACTCAGGTATCTGGGTGTTTCACTGGAAGACCACGTTAAATATCAATGTAAATAGGCCTTCCTTCTGGGGCCAAGTAGTCTCTCCAGAGAGGACTCCCTCAACTTCTTCCTTCTGTGACATTCTGAGGTTAAGATTAATTTGATTCTAAGGGATTAAGAATATTCCTATGTAGGCTTTCATTTCAGTTTTCCCTGTTTTCAGTTCAGCACCTCTCCCCTATCTTTCTCCATTGCAGCTAGTTTTGAACTTCCCAAAATCAAGTATTTCCAGTGTCTCACTACTTCTTACATAGATTTTCAAGTCTCTTTCTGATCACCTCATGCCACAGTCTCATCCTTTTGCATTATCTGACTCCTCAAATTTCTGTACCTCTCAAGACTTTTGAAACCCAAGTTTGCTGTCAGTGGAATTTTCTGTAGACATCTGATATTCAGATTTTTGAGCTTTGGTAACTTCTCTATGCCTTCCAAAAACAACTCAACAGCAACTGTCTCCTTTCCTAGTCATTTAGTCCTTGTGGGTTTACACCTTTATTAGAGTAATTCATTTACTCTCATTTTAGAAGAATCTTGGGAGGAAGCAAGTGTGTGTTAAGTCCACTTTAACTGGAAATTCTTTCCTTACATATTTTAAGCACATTAAATGTAATGAAATTATAATGACATCATCTGTAGTTGTATATTTGTTATAAATAAACAATGCTTTGCAAGGTAAACCGTTTTCTTAGAAATGATGCTGAAGACATTTAAATACATATGTCCTCCTAAATACAAGAGTTGCTTTAGATTTTCAAAAGGAAAAGATTTTTTAAAAGATGTTTCCTAATGATATATACTTCATCCTCAAATACTAATAAACATTGTTAAAACAGATTTACATTACTCCCTTCCCGAAAAAATGTGAAATGCAAAAAACAAGGATACAATTGTACATATGAGCTGTATGTTTGAAATACTCCTTTTATATCAAATAGAAATGCATTTACCATTTGCAAGCCTGTAAATATTTATGAATATAAACATTTTATTATGAACAATCTCAGGGAAAAAAAGCTAGAAAATCTTACATATATCTTAAGAGGAAACAGATATTAGATGGATAAAATTAATGTTTTAAACAGAAAATATAACTCAAGTTGAAAAAAATAAGTTAATTAGAGTTAACTAAAAGAAATTCCTTTCCACCAGCCGATTTTTCATTAAGTATAAAGAAAATGGTGCAGTTTCACAGAGAATCTAGGCTCTAACCTTTGCTATTAGGTATTTATATTGTTGTAACTTATATTTGAAAAATATTTAAATTAATCCAGTTTATTTACCGCCAATGTGTAAGGTATTCTTCAAAGACCACAGGTGTAGTTCAGTCAAGCAGAATGACATCTGATGGCAGAAGGAATCTCTATCCTGTTTAAAAAATAATTAAGAAGAGGTGTCAATTAATTATCTTCTATTGCCAATAAAATCAAGATCCCTTAGAAATAATAATAAGAATCATTTGTCACTACTGATATTTGAGATACGGATCATCAGAATAAACACAATTTAATATATCCTTAGTTAACCACCCATAAATAAATGGAAAAAAAATCATTTTCCTAGATTTAGTACATCATCACATTGAGAAACATAGTAAGAAGAATATATATATATTTGGGTTTCCAATAATATATGATTTTTACAACTCAGTATATTTAGTATTATTTAGTATTTAAAGGAAAAGAAATATCTGCTAGGTAGTTATTAAGCACAAAAATATTCTGTGGTGCATTTTTAATATAAAAAGCAAATATTTGCAATCTTTCACATGCAAACAGGCTAATTAAAATGGAATTCCCAAGATAAATGGTATATAGTTACTATTATAGGAAACATATTTACTTAGATGTAAACTCTGTGAAACCACATTAGCATTCAAATTAATTTGTTCATCTGCATGTCATGATAGATCCAGATATTCTATACTACATTCATTTTTTTAAAAAGATAGCAAAACTTTACATCTTATATTTCCTCCCAGTTCTAACAGCAGGGCCTAGTGATGGATATTATTTATACTTAAAAAAAATTAATTAGTGCTTCATTAATTTTGACTAATTGGAGGAAAGCCAATCTGGAAAAAAAAAAGAAAAGTAACATTTTACAAATATTTGAAAGGAATTTAAGTAACTTTCCAATGTTTGCTTGGAAATACATGTAAGTATTATACTACATGTAAATTTTCCTGTATATTAGAAATGCATAAACTATTGACATTTTCTTTATACTGATCATAAAAAGAATTGTTATTTCCAACAAACTTCTGAATATTTTGTGACATCTACTATATGAAAATAATAGCTTGAAAAATATTTTATGACATTTATTACATGGAGAAAAAAGCTCTCAGCTTCTTTAACATTAGGAGTGACTAAAAATATTTCCCCATACTATTTATGAATGATAATCCAAAATAATTTTAGACACAATACAGACTTTGTTAGTCTTTACTTCACCTTTACTTTTGACCTCAATGCACTTACATCATCAAGATTCAGATGCATGTTCAACTAATGACACACAGTTACTAATTATTGAAATGGCAGAGTAATCAATTTCACAGTATAACAGAAGGGCTCAAGCCTGCTTGGAACAGCAGGGCACTGAGAAAGCTACTGAGAAATTATAAAATGTTCACAGGACCTCAGAGAAGCAAAGGATTTCACCAGTTAAAATGATGATGATAGCAGCATATAATACTATGGACCTACCTGTGACAAGCATTCTTCTAAAATTTTACAGATATTAACTCAAATATGTAACTCCTTGAAGTAGTATCACTACTAATCCTAAAATGAGGTAACTAAGACACAGAAAAAACATATAGCCAGCAGGTAGTAGAGGCGGGCTTTGAATCTAAACGGACAGGTTTTCAGACTCTGCCCACAACGACAGGACACTCACTGTATTGGGGTACACAGAAGTGTAGGGAGTGTATACACAGTAGTTTGAGTAAAACAACAGTGTTAGATCAAGAGGCATGGCAGAAAACAATAGAAAAATGAAGTTGAAAAGAGTAGCGAAAAACAGGCTATAATAAATAGTAAATTTTGGATTGATCTGAATTCACTTTCTTCCTTGTACTAAAGTGCCTTAAAAGTTTAGAGATGAAACAAAAGACCCTTCGACCTCCAGATACGGTATTCTAACCAGAAGATGGCTGCCACATATATAGACATGGGGTAAGGGAGCTAGTGGGCTCATTACCATGAAGGATGCAGTTCCTTACTAGCAGGCAATAGAGAAAAAGGGATATTAAAACTAACCTGTATTTTTCAATTCAACTATTATCTTTCTGAGTTGTCACCTGGGAGTGACTAGAGAGGCTGCCATTATTCAAAATATTTCCAAAGCTATGTTCTTTGAAATTGCTTTGAGTCAGTTTCATGAGACTTATTCAGAATTATCATAGTTGTACTTTTTTAAGACTAAAATACTTACTATATTAGAATATGTAAACCACACCTTTGTCATTCAGATAGGTGAGGCCTGGAATATTGAAGAATCAATTAATGAATGGGATTTCTGGCAGTCCAATAGTTAAGAATCCGAGTTCCCAATATAAGGGACATGGGTTTAATCTCTGGTCAGGGAACTAAGATTCTGCATGCGTCATGGCACCACCTAAGAATCAATTAATAAATTAAATAAATTTCATATTTATTAAACTTAATATGTGGACTCTAGACTCTTAACTACCTGGCTTCTTATTCTAACCTCTCACACACACGTACATATGTGCTCAGTGCTCAGTCATGCCTGACTCTTTGCAATCCTATGGACTGTAGCCTGCCAGACTCCTCTGTCCATGGAATTTTCCAGACAAGAATACTGGAGTGGGTTGCCATTTCCTACTCCAGGGAACCTTCCTGACCCAGGGATCAAACTCAAGTCTCCTGCGTCTCCTGAATTGTGGGTGGATTCTTTTACCGCTGAGCCACTAGGGAAATTCTCTAACTTCTCAGGTTACCCACTAATTTGCATAAATTACTTACCTTCTCTAAGTTTCCCCAAACATATAATGGGTATAATAAAGTACCTACCACAGGACTATTTTGAGGGTACCTTTATTTACTTACCTTAATATTGCTGCTGTAGTGTCTGCTGCTATTACTCAAATGTCTAGCACCATGTAAATTTATATGGAAAAAACAAAGAAGTATTAAACATGATCTTAAAGGTCCATATAGTGAAAGCTATGTTTTTCTCAGTACTCAGGTAGAGATGTGAAAGTTGGACCATGAAGAAAAATTGGACCATGAAGAAAAAGTTGGACCATGAAGAAAGCTGAGTGCCGAAGAACTGATGTTTTTAAATTGGTGTTGAAGGAGACTCTTGAGAGTCCCCTGGACTTCAAGGAGATCAAACCAGTCAATCGTAAAGGAAATTAAACCTGAATATTAATTGGAAGGACTGATGCTAAAGCTGAAGCTCCAACACTCTGGCCACCTGATGCAAAGAACTGACTCCTTAGAAAAGACCCTGATGCTGGGAAAGACTGACAGCAGGAGAAGGGGATGACAGAGGATGAGATGGTTGGATGGCATCACCAACTTGAGTTTGAGCAAGTTCCAGGAGTTGGTGATGGACAGGGAAGCCTGGCATGCTGCAGTCCATGGGGTTGCAAAGAGTCGGATACAACTGAGCGACTGAACTGAACTACCTTACATAGGGAGAAATGAATGAACGACTTAGTACAAGAGGGATTTTATTAATGGAAAAGTACCTATATGTGGAGAAGCTTCTACACCAGAGGAAGTATTGAATTAAGCCATGCAAATGGATTAATATTTCACTAGGAACAGGGAAGAAAAGATATGATGAAACAGACACATACTTTCTTAGACACTGAGCACTAAAGTCATAACTTGTAGACTATACTAGAAAATAAAAGCACGCTTCAATTTAGTGTTTATTTAGATACCAATAATGAGAATTTATGAATTCTAACTAAGGCTGAAGTTTAGCTGTTAGTAGCTACATAATAAGGTTTCATCATGCAAATTAGAGATAAAATTTTAGCCAAAAACAGAAGGCCACACTTTTACTTACATATCAAAAGACGACTACACTTGTAAGGCTACTTTTCAGTTTAAGTCAATCAGTAATAAAGATTCTGTCAAAACATTCCCCTGAGACTTCCCTTGTGGTCCAGTGGTTAAGAGTCTGCATGCCAAAGGAGAGGACATGCGTTCAAATCCCCGGTCTGAGAGGATCCCACTTGCCACGGAGTGGCTGGACCCACCCGCATCATAACTCCTGAGTCCTTGCACCTAGTTGTGATCTGCAAAACAGAAGCCACCATAAAGAGGAGACTGTGCACCCCAACAAAGACTAGCGCCTGCTCGCTGCAACTGGAGAAGCCTGAGCAGCAACAAAGACCCAGCACAGCCATAAATAAATAAGAAACATTCCCCTGATGACAGAAATGAAGAGTCAATCACAGCTCCTTTTTAATCCATACTGGCTATTATTTATAAGAGGTAGAGAAGCTTTTAACTTGAAAACCCACAGGTCCACTGCATGCTGCTGCTGCTAAATCGCTTCAGTCGTGTCCGACTCTGTGAGACCCCATAGACAGCAGCCCACCAGGCTCCACCATCCCTGGGATTCTCCAGGCAAGAACACTGGAGTGGGCTGTCATTTCCTTCTCCAATGCAGGAAAGTGAAAAGTGAAAGTGAAGTCGCTCAGTCATGTTCGAGTCTTCGTGACCCCATGGACTGCAGCCTACCAGGCTCCTCCATCCATGGGATTTTTCCAGGCAAGAGTAGTGGAGTGGGTGGTCCACTGCGTATCTTTACTAAATTTGAAAATCCTAAACTGCTCGGAAATTATGGAGGAGAATAAGCAAAATGATGTCTGTAGACATCACAGAATGTCAAGTACAAAGCCTTGACTCTTTGCATTTGGACTTAAGGGGAAATTCTGAGACTAGCACAGTGTCTAGCCTTTGATCTGGACTTGAAAACAGGATTCATTTGTAGTTTCACTGGGGGTGGGAGGACTGAGAAAACTGTACAAGTTGTTTCTAAAAATGCTCTGATGTATAAACAATATTGCTCCAGTTTCCCACGAAAAAAGAATAGGACAAAGGGGAGAGAGACATTCTACTTAGAACCGCTTTAAGGCCCCTGGAATATTTGGTTTAAGGGTCGTGAAGTGGCCAGAGGGGTGGGTGCCCAGTAGAACATAAGTAGGACTGGCAGCCCTTGACATTACTGTACTCAGAGTGGTGATTTCCAGACAAAGCAGGATCCACACCCAGCAAAAGCAGACATGGTGGCAGCAGTAATGTGTTGATGCAGCAGGCGTGGCAGGTGAGGTGAGAAGAAAATGGCTAGTGCCCATCAGTAAATGACTGGACTTATTTATGAATACATGTGACAACTAACTCTTGCAGGTTCCCCAAAATATGTCTAATGAGGGAGGAGGCTTTGCAGGGTCATGCATTAGCGGGCAGGCAAAAGATGGCCAAATGTAGCTTATTCATCCTTATTTTCCTCTGAACTTCAAATATCCGCTAATAAGACCATATAAAATTAAAAAGAATTAATATGGTAAATTTTTTTAATATTTGTAAAAATCCATAGTTACTAGATAGACATGGTGGGAGGAGACCAAATCAACATCCTTTCTAGTCCTCAACATGTCTTGCCATCTTTAAACTGTGCAGGTTTTTTCAAACACTCAGAACCTTTAAATGTCTAGCATCTTACTCAAGAATGCCACCAGTTAAAAAGAATGCTGTAATTTCCATGTTTGAAAAATCTGCCTGAAGGAAGCAGTCAAGACTGAGCTCGTATCATTCAAATAGTGTATCAGTGCATAAACAGTTGTTTTTGAAGGAAGAAAGAAAAGAATTTCAGAAGAATTCTGGTTTCAGCATTCTAAGAGGGGATGTGGCCAAAGTTTTAAAAGGCAGTGAAACAGAGAGTGCCTAACAAAGTGGAGAAATACTGCCCTACTCAGCGCCCCTGTGCATTTCTCTAGGGATAAAACCCAATACACAGGACTTAGATTGAAACCTAAAGTAGTTATATAGGGAAAAATGAATAAAACAATGAATGACTAAAAATACAGCAAATTTTCTTAAAATTGACTGGGAAAAAGAATTATCCAAGTGAAAAGAACAGCAGAAGGGAAAAGCCAAACAAGAAAAATTGTCTAATAATTTTTCATTTATTTTTAAATATCTTTTTATTTTCTGTTTAATTTTATAAGGTGGTTGATGACAGGCTCAGATGTCTCAGAAGGTCATTCTGAACTCAAACGTCCAGTCTTCATGACAGAATAAGAAGCATGATTTCAACTGAACTTGATTTAAATCTCAATTGTTCTCCTGTAAGGGGGAGAATCTATGATAGCCAAATTCTGAGGATAAAAAAATGAGAGGATCTTAGAGAACCTTTCTCACTTTCTAGTTACATCTTCAAAAGGTTTAAAGCCTTCTTTCCAAAACAGATCACAGTATAATAAATACTTGTCTTAAGATTGTGAGTGTGTGCTAATTTACCTCAGTAGTGCCAACTCTATGTGACCCTATGGACTGCCACTAAATCAATCTGCAGAATCTCTGTCTTCCCTGGTTTCTTAGGTCAGCTATTTTGACTACTTTGGAAAGGAAAGGAAGCCTGAGGGTAAATAAAACCCTAATATAAAACACAATGGAAAAGAAAAATAAACCAAGAGAAGACACTGCTGCAATTTAACAAAGACAGATGATACCATGGGCTAACAAGACATTTAAAATGAAATGTATGTTAGCAAAATACCCTAAAGAGCCTAAGGAAATCTTTCTTGGGCATAAAATTAGAACATGTTATTTATTATCAACAGACTTTCTGAGGATTATCTAGTCACCAATTTAAAATGTACAAAATTATAGACAATTAAATAGCACAAGTTTAAAATAAACCACTAGTTGAGTTAGGTATTCTAGTCATCATTAGGTAATTTCAAAATTATCTAAAATATAGTGTATTCCCCCATAATTCCTTGTCTATTGCCATCTACACAGAATTATATTAATTATCTGTTACCCATACACATAAACATATTTAATCAATGTCACATTATCAGAAATAAAGATATTTGAAATATTCAACACTGAACCAAACAATTAGACAATAATAAAGTTTATGTAAAAGAGCAGAGGAGTCTCAAAGAGACTTCAAACTTAGGTTGAATTTATTCAAACAAAAGACTGGCGTATTGGGAACACTGGGTCATCTGTACCTCAGAGAGTCCTATGATATCTAGTTATTAATTAAATATCACGAAAGCTTTGAGCACCTTAGGTGTCTGACATTTTACTATGAGTCACAGATACAGGTATTTATAAAACAGGGTCCCTACTATCAAATAGCTAAAATCTAGCATAGCAGATAAAATAATCACAGAAACAGTAATATGAAGTTTGTGATTAATGCAAATTTAGCAACATAAACAAAGGGCTATAAGCATTCAGTAGATGTTCTGGTTGGATAATAAAGAAACGTTCTTAGGAAGACATTTGAAGATAGTTAAGACTTTGATAAAGAGAGAGAAAAAAAGATGAAACAATATACAAAAACATAAATTAGACAAAAGATGCAAGGCATATTTAAGGAGTAGTCAGAAAGTGGTTTGATGCACAAATAGAAGAGATAAATCAGTTCCATAATAAGTAAGTTTTGTTGTGTTTTTTTTTACTAAGTAAGTTTTTAAATGCCAAACAGGAATTAGGACTTCCTATATTTTGGTAAGTTTCTACTGAAGAACAATGAATAGTTTCTGATCTGGTAAGGTAATTTAGAAAGGAGAATCAACAGATCAGAACTGCTGTAAGATTAACTTTGTGAATGGGAATATTGGAGGGATTTTTTTATACAACTGATCTATATAAGAATAAACACAACACCAATATTTAGCAACAAGGGCTTGTTGGGATGCTGGCAGTTGGAATGTAAATAAAGCATCAGATTCAAGTGATCATTTGAAGAAAGTATCAAAGGTGTATGGGAACTGATCAATTGTAGAAGTGAGGAAAAAGGAAGAATCCAGAGTGACCACCATGATATGGGGATCTGCTTACTGTACAGACATGACCCTTGCCTTGAACATGACTCTACTGAGCAGCACACCTCCATCATCATGTGCGGGTAAAAGAGGACCAGTGCATTCTGTTCACAACGACTGACTCAACTAATTCAACCAACAACCTCCATTTTCCTAGCCACTGACCTGGCCATAGGCCTAAGCCACTGAAGGAGAGCCCAGAAGAAAAATAAAGTCGAGGATAGGTATTTTGGGAATTCTCCAACACAGAGACAATGGGAAACACAGATTGAGGTGATACCGAGCCAGAAGGGCACGGAGGAGAAAACGATGTGTGTGTGTTTAAATGGTTGTATGGTGATCAAACCTGTTGCTTCTGAATTTTAATACAGAGATGACCTCATTATGGTTTCATGAGAAGTAGTTTTATCAAGGACACAAAGATTAAGTCTTCTAAAGAAGGTGTGGTTCTACTGCTCCAAATGCTGGGCTCTGAGCCCAAAATGCCTCAATTCTAATCCGGCTATAATAAACTTATCCCAAATCATTCAACCTCTCTGTCTCAATTTCTCCACCTACAAAAACAGAGATAATGATACTGACCTACATTTCTAAGAACACTGTAAAGATTAATTAATTCTGTACAATGCTTTGAAGATGAAAAGCACTGAACATTATTAGTCGGTATTACATAACTAATTGCTTGTAACACTGAAAATTTCATCCTAAAATTTTACTCAAACAGTAGTTATCAAATAAATGTCCTAGTTCCCTTAGTAACATTTATCTCCAAATGTTACTAAATTATTATTTTAAATGTATCTAGTTTTTTTTACATTATATCATGTTATCTCATAGTATATAAAGATCTAGATCACTCCAGAAATCTAGAACACTTTTTCAACCTAAATAATCAGGACATATTTATCTGAAAATTAGCATCTACTGAGAGTAGTCAATAAATGCTAAAAGGTAATAAATACTTCAAGTTACAAAATTTTAATTTAATAAATAACACTAAGCAATTAAATGGCAGAAGCAAAAGCACAAAGCAGTATGCTGAAAACACTGTCTATCATGTCCTTATTTTTATAAGTTACAGAACCTAAAAGCATACAAAAACCTATCTTCGTACAAAAAATGAAGATTGAAACTTTTAAATCCATTAGACACTCTGTGCGGTCTTTTGTGTCTTCTTGGGTTTTAAAATTATAATCATAATGTATACTAATTGTTTTAAAAAGTGGAAATACAAAAGTATTTGATGTTAAAATGAATTCCCTTCCCAGAAGACCCCCCTACTCTGAAGGGACCCATTACACATGGTAGGTGGCCTTCCAGACTCTGAAGTACTTAACAGCATGTCCATATACATCCTGATTTGTTTTGTATTTTAGTAAAGACAGTATTTTACTCAACATACTCAACATACAATTCGCTTTTTTTCACTGAACACAACAGCATGGATATCCTGTTAGCATATAAAGATTTATCTCATTGTCTTTTTAAAAGGTGCCAGATAGTCTATTGTATACTGATCATAATTTACTTAATGAACATGACTGCTCGTTTCAGGGCTATTTTCATCTTACAAATAAAATACTATTAAAGTAAATATGCACACCTCATATTTTAATAGGTACTGACAAACTGGCCTCCAAAATGACAGTACCAATTTACATGTCCACCAGTAACATGACTGCCCTTTTCCCTACGTCCTTCCTCAATATGCTATGAGACATTAACAAAGTTTTTAATTTTTGCCAATCTGGAAGGTAAAAATGAAAAGGTGAAAAAACTTGCAGTTTTAAGTTTCATTTTTCCATTCATTAAAGAGATAAAACAGCATGTCATGTATTTTTTTAACAACTGTTTCTTCTATAAACTACCATTTCCCATGGTACTTACTTTGCCCATCTTTCTACTGCGTTCTCCATCTCATTCTTTGTGCATTAATATTAACCCTTTGTTACATACATTAGACATGTTTCTTTTTAAAATTTATCTTTATATGTGAAAATAAGAGAACATAGAATTCACATTTTTCAAAAATCAGGCACGACATCACAGAAAACTCTTTGAACTCAATCTAGCTATTGCGGTGCAGGAGTGCCAAGGCCAGGATAGCTCTTCATAGCTGCTAACAACTGGTCAGGTGATGCTATTTCTAAACGAAGCCAAAAGCAGTAGGTTCCTGTTTTAAGAGAAGTTGTGCACCATACTCTCTTAAAGAGGCTAGAAGAAATTCTACACCTAGAAAGAATAATAGGAGTCTCTTCATTTTACCAAAATAAATCATGGCAAAAATCTTTATAAATCTCCTGTTATACTTAAATTTGGAAAATATTTCTCTAGAGCACTGTTCAAACTGTTTAATTCACTTAGGTAAATAGATCACATCAATTTAACACTTCCTTTATTGTAAGCGGTTTTGACATTTGGACAGCTCATCAATGGCTTCTTCATTGTGGCCTGCTTCCTCCTCTTCTACTACTCTCTACATGCTACAAATTAAATTTCACTAATATTTAAAGATCAGTATTGACCTTTGCATAGACATTTTCTAGGTTCCTGTTAATACAAACATCTTGTTTGCTGATGCTCTTTTCAAATATTTTACTGCACACAATTTTCCATTATTCCAAAGAGACTTGTGTCTAGTTGAAGTGCATTTTTTCCATGATCCTGCAAATAATCACAATGGCTTATATCAGGCATTTTAGGGGAAAAAAGTATGCTTGCCTAAGCAAGTAATAACAGCAACCATAAAATCTTTGCTCACCACCATCTCCAACACATGTACCCACCCTTCTGATCTTTAAAAATATGGACTTCACTCTTTTTAGGATGTATCTCAACCACAACAATAGAGAGACAGGGAATACAGAAATGCTGGCAATGTGATCATGATAAGTAATTCTAGATTGTAATTCCATAAATATAGTTCTATGCTACACTTGAATAGATAGAAAAGAAATGCAACTTTGAAGAGAAAATAAACTGAATTTCAAGAATTCCTAAGGAGATGAGTTAAAGACAAAAGAACACTGAAATGTTCTTATCTAAACCAGTGCTAACTGTCGAAATAATTTGTCAGTTTAGAGTCACTATTTTAAAAAGCATATAAATCAAAGATTATTACAAAGTGAGCAAGAATGAAAAAAGAGATCCTTTCTCTTCAAATAGGAAAGAGAGTGAAAAAATCCTGAAGTTGCCCGCAGCTATACCACCTCAACCTTGTCAGATTTCACTTGTCAACACTTTGATGACAGATTGCCACCTCCTCCTCTAAAAAACAAATCCTACTAACTGATGAAAGAGATGGCTTCTTATGAAAAGTGGAATATTATCCATGCAATTTGATAGTTGTACACTTTAAAAACTTTTTTCCCCAAAGAGACTTGAAAAACATTTTTCTGTGACTTTTATCAAAACTTAGAAGCTAGAGAACCAATGTGAGGAGGTAAAGGGTGACTTAAAATGCCTACTAAATGTACTTCATATTCACTATTTAATTCTCCCCGTAACTCCCTGAAATTATGTACTAAAGTGTGTGTGTTTGTTACTTAAGTATTTCTCTGAGCAGGGAATAGCAGTTTTTCCAAGGAGTCCATTTATGCACTACCGTCCCCCATCAACTCTGATGGACTCTAAATTTACAGCTATGGAAACTGATGCATAGGGCGGTAAAATAATTTATACAAGTTCAGTCAGCTTGCTAGGGAACAGGACTAGAATTTCCATTCATGCTATCTGTGTGGTGCTCATCCAACTTTACCTTTCTTTGCCTACCACTGTTCTAAGCCTTTTAGTTAAGTTTCTGCTTAAGAATCTGAGACAGGTGTCAATTTAGGCTTGTATCCATGGTGAAAGATATATGTAGATGGAACCTATTTTCTGGCCAAATTTACTTTATTTTGATTAAGAAAGCCCTTGAAGGAAGTTATTCAAATGACTAAGGATTATTTTTCATTGGTGTATCAGTAATTTGTAAATAAACTGATGTATCTAAAACATGATTATAATTGCTATTTCTTAGGCACTAAAGAGTATTCATACTATTTGCTTAGCAAGCTTCATAGATAATATAAAAATAAGCTCCAACATGACATATTAATGCCTTGAATAACTGTTAAATAAATTAACCTCCTTTTAAGTTACTGTCTCAGAGAAGTTTTATTTCTGTGTTGACTTCCCTCATTTGGTAGCAGCTCTCACCAAGTTCTTGGGTCCTCACTCTATGACAAGTTTTTTAAAAAAAAATGTAAAGCAGCCCTAAATGCTCACAGTTTTTAAGAATTTTGTGGTGAATCTTTTTATAGGTGATTAGATCCTCCTTCTCACTCTTTCTTCCCTGATTGGTTATTTTAACCTTTACTAATGGTTAATCACATTATTACTTAGTATACTTTTAGTATTTTTGTTTAACTGGTTGAATGAAGAACCAAAGCAGATCACTCAGGAAAGAACAGTCTTTTCCTACTGAAATGAAGGGCCTATGAATAACCATCAAGGTCCCCAGAGAAGGGATCAATTTCACCTTAGGACTTAAAATGTTAATAATCCTTTAATACAATGGGAAATTATCACCTGATATTTAAAAATCAGTAGAGTAAAAATAAAGAAGATTCAAAATTATGATCATGTTTTGCCCTAAAACCCAAACAATAGTGCATTAATAAATAATTTGCTGTTTTTAAAGGGCATATTTTATGTAAAAAGTTACTGAGTACATGGGATAATTATTTGAAAATATGTGGAAAATAATAATCATTCAATGATTCAATGTCAGTTGCCTTTTCCTAAATATTCAGTATCCACAGATTCTATTTTCAATAATATCCAAGGAAAATTATTTTAGAATTTATCATTCTGTTTCAGCTTCTAATTATTTTCAGTTTGATTCAACCCACATTTGTGAAGCATCTACTAAGTGGCAACCAAGGGGCCAGGCACTGTGCTAAGCATTCAGAATTAAAAAAAAACAAACAAGTACTCGCACTTGAAGAGGGAACAGCTTAGTAAGGGATGGGATGATGGGAGGATAAAAAACAGTGAATACAATTATTGATACATCAGAGTATGGCAAATAAAATGGAACCGTGTCAAAAGAAGAGAGTACAGAAAAAAAATAAAATTGTTAATTATAGCACCTAATGTATTCTCAATCACAAAAATAGACATTATATGTCCATTATCAGAACCTGAGACCTCTTCAGAGAAAATGAATAATTAGCATATAACCCAATGGAAACAGTGACAGAGTTGATTTTCTTGGGCTACAAAATCACTGCAGATGGTGTTTGCAGCCATGAAATCAAAAGACTCTTGCTCCTTGGAAGAAAAGCTATGACCAACCTAGACAGCATATTAAAAAGCAGAGACATTACTTTGCCAACAAAGATCCGTCTAGTCAGAGCTATAGTTTTTCCAGTAGTCATGTATGGATGTGAGAGTTGGACTATAAAGAAAGCTGAGCACTGAAGAATTGATGCTTTTGAACTGTGGTTTTGGAAAAGACTATTGAGAGTCCCTTGGACTGCAAGGAGATCCAACCAGTCCATCCTAAAGGAGATCAGTCCTCGGTGTTCATTGGAAGGACTGATGTTGAAGCTGAAACTCCGATACTTTGGCCACCAGATGCAAAGAAATGACTCATCTGAAAAGACCCTGATTCTGGGAAAGATTGAGGGCAGGAAGAGAAGGGGACAACAGAGGATTAGATGGTTGGATGGCAGCACTGACTCAATGGACATGAGTTTGGGTGGACTCCGGGAGTTGGTGATGGACAGGGAGGCCTGTGTGCTGCAGTCCATGGGGTCACAAAGAGTCACAGACAACTAAGCGACTGAACTGAACTGAACCCAGTCACATGAATATATGGTATTTTCTTAATTCCAGCATCACCATAATTCACATTTGATGGTTACTGAAATGGTATGTATCTTGTAATCATTGTGTATATTTAATATAGTGCGGCTTTGGTAGTTCTCTATTATAACATTCTTGCTGGGAGGGGAAATCAAGATGGTATAGCAGGGGGACATGGAACTCATCTCCCACCACAAACACATTAAAAAAAAATACATCCGTGTGTGAAGTAATACTCACTGAAAACCAGAGATAGAATAAACACTTCTGTATAACCAAGGCTATAAGAAAGAGTCACACACAATCAGGAAGGAGGGGAAAAAGAAAGATCAGGTTGGGACCTGTGACCCTGGGAGGAACCACAGAAGAGGGTGGAATACAATGGCAGAGATCCTCCTGAGGAGTGAACAGTTTGAGTCACATATTGAGCACTCCAGCTATGGATGTGACAACCAGGAAGATGAATTCTTTGGGCTGGAGGTTGGAGGGCTGGTGGGACTAACTAGGATCTGCTAGTAAAGAGTGTGAACACACCTGCTTACTCCCAAAACAATGTGGAAAAAAAACAAATTAAAACCACACGAGATTCTGGCCAGTTTCCCATAACCACTCCAGCGTGCACCCCGGCCTAAGTCCAATGCCCACTCCATCCTGTGTGCGTGGCTACACAGCTCCACATGGCAGAATGAGGGCTGCCACAGCAAAGAAGAGTGCTCAGTTGTGAAGGATGGTACTAGCTCAGTCCCTGCAGCATTTGAACTGGGTAAGAGCAGCAGAACAGCCACTACTGGCTTTCAGAGACATCAGAAGTAGTCCCAGACTCCGGCTGCAGCCAAAGCTGTCATAACACACACCCAGACCTACACTGAGCACTCATAACTATTTTGCTTGCTCTGAGATGCAGCTCCACACTAGGGAGAGGGTGTTGGTGCTGGAAGTGGGGAGAGCACACACTCCCCACTCTCAGGGCTTCTACTCCAGCAACTTGGGACCTGACCCTGTCCCCAGTAGGGTGGCGTTGGCCAGTAAATGGCAAAGAAGCCTCAGGTCACACCTAGCTCAGGCTCTAACACTTTCGTCCCTAGCTCCATCTCCTTCAAGGTGATATCAGCCAGTATACCCTGAGGAAAGACAAAACTTGTGCACACATCAAACCTAGCTCTCTCACCACAGCCACTGGGCACACACATATTATTTAGGGATGCTCCCACAAAATGTCATGCCTTCAAGACCTCAATTAAGTGACCGCTTCACCTAAATTCAGAGAGACAAAGAAAATTAAGGAAAATGAGAAGACAGAGGAATTAGTTTAACTGAAAGAACAAGAGAAAACACATGAAAAAAAATAATGAAAAAGAAATAAACCATCTATCAGGTAAAGAATCCAAATCATTAGTAATAAGAATGCTACCTGAATTAGGGAAAAGAACAGATGAACACAGTGAAAATTTTAATGAGGAAATAGAAAATCTTTTTTAAAATCAAACTGAAAACACAGTAGCTAAAATGAAAACCACACTAGACAGACTAAACAACAGACCCAAATGATACAGAATAATGAATAAGTGATCTGGAAGGCAGAATAATGAAAATCACCCAACTGGAACAGCAAAAAGAAAAATAAAAAATAGAACAGTTTAAGAGACTTCGGAAAATCATCAATCACAAGGGAAGAAACAAAAAGAAGAAAAGAACAGAGAGGAATTTAAAAAATCAGAAAGTAATAAAATGGTAATAAGTATATAGCTATTTATAATCACTTTAAATGTCAATGGACTAAATGTTCCAATTGAAAGACAGTGTAGCTGACTGGATTAAAAAACAAGGCCAGGGACTACCTTGGTGATCCCATGGTTAAGATTCCAGGCTCTCAATGCAGAGGGCACAGGTTCAAGCCCTAGTCAGGGAACTAAGATCCACATGCAGCATGGTACAACCAAAACAAAACAAAACAAAAAGGCCCATCTGTATGCTGCTTACAAGAAACTCACATCAGAGCTAAAGACACACAGACTGAAAGTGAAAGGTTTTAAAAAGATATTTCATATAAATATAAATGACCGAAACCAGGGGCACAATACTTGTATCAGACAAAATAGGCACCTGATACAGGAGCACCTAAATATATAAAGCAAATATTAACAGACAAAAAGGGAGAAATTAATAATACAATAACAGTAGGGGACTTTAACACTCTACTGACGTCAACGAACACTCAAGACAGAAAACCAATAAGGAAACAGTGCCTTTAAATGGCACAACAGACCAGCTGGACTTAATGGATAGCTACAGGACATTCCATACCCGAATAGTAGAATACACGTGTTTTTCAAGTACATATGGAATGTTCTCCACAGTAGATCATATGCTAGGCCACAAGACAAGTCTCAGTAAATTCAAGAGGATAGAAATTATATCTGGAGAAGGCAATGGCAACCCACTCCAGTACTCTCGCCTGGAAAATTCCAGGGATGGAGGAGCCTGGTAGGTTGCAGTCCACGGGGTTGCGAAGAGTCGGACATGACTGAGCGACTTCACTTTCACTTTTCACTTTCCTGCATTGGAGAAGGAAATGGCAACCCACTCCAGTGTTCTTGCCTGGAGAATCCCAGAGACGGTGGAGCCTGGTGGGCTGCCGTCTATGGGGTCTCACAGAGTCGGACACGACCGAACTGACTTAGCAGCAGCAGCAGCAGCAATTATATCAAGTAATTTTTCTGACTACAACAGTATGATACTAGAAATCAATTACAGGAAGAAAAATGGGAAAAACATGCAGCTGTGGTCAATTAATTTATAGCAAAAGAAGAAATAATTCAAAAAATTTCCCATAACTGAAGTACATGAATTTGCCAGGTTGAAAAAAAATCACCAAGTACAATGAATTTATAAAAGACACAAATGCTACGCACATCATTACAAAAATCACAGACCACAGAGGATAAATAAAAGAAGGAAAATAAAGCAAAAACTGCTCACTTAAACAAGATAAAAGGAATCTGAATTTTCAATAGCAACATTAGAAGTTAGAAGACAAGGGAGTAACATTTTCAATTTTTGAAGGAAACTAATTTTCTATCTATAATTCTATATGTAGCCAATTGTCATTTCACTGTGAGGTTAGAATAAAGACATAAAAGAGACAACATCTTAAAATTTAATTATCACGTATTATTCTTCAGGCAGTTACTAGAAGATCTGTCCCACCAAATGATGGAATACACCAAGAGAGATGATGAGATCCAGCAAATAAAGAATCTAACATAAAAACAAGGGGAAAAAAAGAGTTCTGGAATAAAAATAAAGAGAAATCCTACAGGGATAATTGTATCTCATACAGACTGAAGCAGGAGAGCAGAGAACTCTAGGAAGGATATTGCCAACGAAAACTAATATTGAAAGTAATAGATTACCTGGTCATTTAAACTTACTAGAAGAAGATTTACACTTCTGCTAAAGGTGTTAATGAAGAAACAATAGGTCAATAAAAAATAACCAAATAAAAGGCAAGGCAACTACTGACTACACAAACAACAAAGTTATAAAAGAAAAATATAATCATAGTAAGCTACATGGTTAACTTTGATTATTTACATAGTTAAAATATATAAACACACAATATTAACAAAAAATTATGGTATACTACGTTAGAAAGGAGAGAGGAAGTGTGCGTGGGAGGGAATAAGTGTTGTAAAAGTGTGTTGGTCGCTCAGTTATATTTGACTCTTTGTGACCCCATGGACTGTAGCCCATCAGGCTCCTCTGTCTATGAGCTTCTCCAGGCAAAAATATTGGAATGGGTTGCCATGTCCACTTCCAAGAGATCCTCCCGACCCATGGATCAAACCCTAGTCTCTTACTTCTCCTGCATTGGCAGGCAGGTTCTTTACCACTAGTATCACCTGGGAAGCCCACAAATATTAATACCAGAAGAAATAACTAAAGAACTGAAAGTGGTTGCCTCTGGAGAGTGCTGGGAAGATGAATGCCATTGTTAGTTATGAGTCTATAGAACTCAATTTTTTATACTGTGTATGTGTTATTTTGATTTAAAGAAAAAGTTTCCTACCTCCATCAAGTTTATTCAGTATAAATTTGTAGATGGAAACAGCACTGAACAATGAGTAAATGCCTCATTCCCCCAACAGCACACCTACTTTTGTGCTAATGGCTTTTATTGTAAACATCCTTTGTGTGTGCGTGCTAAGTCACTTCAGTTGTGTCTGACTCTTTGCGACCCTTTAGACTGTAGCCTGCCAGTCTCCTCTGTCCATGGGATTCTAAGAATACAGGAGTGGGTTGCCATGACCCACTCCTGGGGATCTTCCTGACCCACGGATAGAACTTGCTATTCTCCTTCAAAATGACGGAAAATCATACAGTTACAGCATTGACAGAGCTAATCATATTGCTTTGACAGGCACTTTCTATAAAAGAATATTTTCTATTAAAAATACAACTAAGATTCTTCTGGGATAAGTTACCACTTTTGACTTTGTGACATTCCATTATGTCACCAGGCATTTTAAAATACATGCAACATGGCTAGGCTGCCCACAGCTACCAATTACTATTTAGGAGATGCATATTCTGTGGAGTATCAGCCTAACTTAAAGCTTTAGGCAGACCTTAAACATCCAAACAGAGATACGTAGCTCAGGAGTGAGACCTAAAATGAAAAGATGGGGTTAGAAGCCAATGACAAAGTTAAACCCACAAATGTGGATGGAGAGAGAGGGTGGTAGCTAGAGGAGTTTCAACATGGAGGGAGGTGTTTTTTTGTTTGTTTGTTTGTTTGTTTTAAAGATAAAAGAGACATAAACTATTATTTTTATCACTCATATTTGCAACCTCTCTTCCCATGTCCTCCTTTCTAGAGGAAACAGGGCCAGGGCTGCAAGGGGCACAGCATCAATTGGTTTTGTTGCCAACTCAGGCTGCAGCTGTGTGTCTGTAAACAGTGCAATTCAACATTTGTCACAGACGGTGCCAGTCAATGAGAAGGTACCTAAGCATTCAAAGCAGGGTTTGCTATTTTTTTCAGGAGTTAATAAATATTATGTGTCAGTTATTTTCCAATAAAGGAAATGTAGGTGACATACCTTAACTGCAAATAATTTCTTTATTTATAAAGCAGCACAGATAATACAAATAAATGGTGGATTTGACACGAACACTGGTAACTATGCATCCTCTTTTCATGAGCATCCCAATTTACACTCATGAAAGTTATCTAATTTATGAAAGTGATGTTTGGACATGATTTAGTTATTTCAAACCTAAGTTTTATGGTGTGACTTTGTTACAAATTATCCAATATGTGGCTCACTCAAAAGTACTTTCCATTAAAGATACTCAATAAAAGGTTTAACACTGTTACAGTACAATGGGCCATTCCTGAAAACTACATTTGTGTTGTGTGTTGTTAACCACCCACATCTAAATCACTGATAATGCCAGTAAGGATATATGTGTAATTTGCCTTTAGAAATTACATTTACTTGTTCCTCACCAAGTCTGGAAAATCTCCAAGGTTTTAGTGTTATTCATTTTATGTTTGATCAAGGAGAGAGAAGAAAGTTCTCATCTAATTAAAGAGCACCTACCATATGCTAAATGCTTTATATTCATTTTCTCATTTAGACTTTACAACAACCATAGGAAGAAGTATTACTCTATTTTACAAAGCACAACAGTGACAGAGATATACTTTTAACACACATGTTTCTAATTTCAAAACCCATCATTTTGTCACTATGTGCTACTTTCATTGTGGGGTATTTAAAACAATTTTTTTTTTAAGTTCTGACTGCTCTACCGAGTGTTCCAGCTGCTCTAGCCCTCCAAAAGCCAAGTCTTCCTTCACAGACACCCATCACCCCAGGCCAGAGGAGGGGGTGTGACCGGCCACCATGCTGCAAAGACCCTCAAACAGCCTATGAAAACAAAGTTATGGGAGGAACAGCCAGCCTCTCACAAACACCCAGCGATCCCTTGCCAGCCATGTGTACGAACCACCTGAGACTTAGATCCACCGGCTCCAGGCCAGCCTTCAGATGACTGCAACCTCGTGAAAGATCCTCAGCCAGGACAGTTCAGCTATGCCACTCTGAATATCTGATGTGCGGAAACTATAAGGATGCCAAATGTTTATTTTTTAAGGTCTGCTAGCCTTTTATTAAATATATGAGTAATAAATTTGAATGAGGGCAACTTTTCCAATCTTCTTATCACCAACTCTCCTCCCTTTCTCAACAACATAAAGTACACTCTGGCTACACAGAAATGCTCAGTTTTACTGAAAGAGACAGGGAAATAGGGGTGAGCATCCAGAGTGTGGGAAGGAAAGAGGCAGGGAGAGTGAAAGAAAAGGAAAAGAAAAGAAAAACAATAAGTTTTCCTATCAGTCACCACTGTCATGTGTTCTTTTCCCTTTTTGGCTCCATCTCAAACATATCCCAACCTTTCTACTTCTTTCCATCTTGGTTATCATTATTCTAGTTTAAACTACCATCTTATCTTGGCTGGGGCATTCCAATAGCTTTCTTGACTGGTCTCTCTTTTGAACTTCTGAGCCTCTATAATACATATCTAATAGTAATATTAAAATATTTTAACTTTAATATTATGCACAAGATATAAATATGATATTTAATAAAAATATTTTAAAATATATAAATTAGGTCATTTTATTTGTCTGAAAGTGAAACTGTTAGTCACTTAGTCATGTCCGACTCTTTGCGACCCCATGAACTGTATGTAGCCTGCCAGGCTCCTCTGTCCATGGGATTCTCCAGGTAAGAATATGGAGGTGGGTTGCCATTCCCTTTTCCAAGGAATCTTTCTGACTCAGGGATTGAACCCAGGTCTCCCACATTGTAGGCAGATTCTCTACCATCTGAGCCATAAGCTTCTCACTGCATGTTTTAAAGTCTTTATACTAACTTACATACCCTGTGTGAGTTGCCCCTACTTTTTCTACATAAGCTCTCTTCACTCCCCTCAGAAAAACAAGTTAGGGTAAAACTGTAAAAAGCCTTGAATAAAACTGTAAAGAGTCTTGAATAAAACACAGTAGGCCTGAACTTTATCCCATGTATCAATAGTTTTTCAAACATTTTTTTTTTCCTGGCAAAACACTTTTTCCTTGGAGAAAATATTGCACATAACTCCAATATAAAACTTGGAAAAGCAGAGATGTTCCAGTTGAAGGTCCAGGAATCCACTCCCACCACTAATACCAACAGTTCCTCAAGACCAAATGGTTACATGGCAGCAGAGGGGAGAAGGGAGAACATCCTGTAGTTATATCAATTTCTACCTGTATTGCATTGCCTGGATTGACCTTCTATGGCTCAACTTCTTGTTTACATTCTGCTCTTTAAGAACATATCTTTGATTTTACCTTCGGATTACTATTTCAGTCTGTAGCTAATTTGTTACATTGTTTTATTCCTCAAAAATATAAATACATATTGTAATTTTAACAATCACATTTTTAATCTCAAAGACCTCTTTCTCTCATTGCTTCTTTTAGATAGTAGCCTGTTCTTGTTCCTTTATCTTCTGAAATCTCTCGAAAGTTACAGATTTAAACATTTTATATGCTTTTTTGTTCCTTGAATTGCTTCACGAATCAGTTGTCTGTTCATCTCGTTTCCTGCTGTGGATTTTATTAAGTGTCTGATGATCCTTGGCTCCCTCTTTATATTTATTTGTAAATGAAGACCTAAGCTCATGAGTACACGCAGCTGACTCAGGTTTTCTCTCCAGTCATAGAGCTCTGTTTCCCCCATCCAGGATCTTTCTTGTACATGAGGGATGACTGTTGGTGTGACAGTGGCTTTGGGCACATTAAGATGTGCAGGCTAAACAAACAAACAAACAAACAAACAAACAAGATGTGCAGGCTAACCCACAGAAGCAAGCTGAAGAGGCCCCAACTGGCAAAATCAGAGAAGAGTTGTAACTGTGATGATAGAGTACTCTAATGTATTTCCCTCTGGGCAAGACTGCCTTGCTTTTATTTTTCCTCCTGTCTATGTCTGTAATATAGCTAAGTTCTCCCAGGTCATTTCATTTTCTACTCTTTTCTCATGCACCCACAGCCACATTGGAAGCCTTTCTGAGATAGGCTGTTTACCTTACATACAGCTTTTGAATTGCAACAACTGGTAAATGACACTGCTCACACACACACACACACACACACGGGAGAGAGAGGGAGGAATAGGAGGGAGACAGAGCATGTGTGTGTGCATGATCAAGATATAGACTTTTAAATAATTACCCTACCACCAAGAACTTGAAAGTTCTGAAGCTCCCCTTTCACGCACAGTTATTTTCTTTTTGTCATTCTGGATACTCCTTTTCCAGTCTTCTGCTTTCTATCTCTGAGGACTTCCTCACAATTTTAATGACACCATTTTTATTCAATAGATATTATTCTTTCCCTATTTTAAAGAATTTGGAAAAGAAAAGGAAGTAGTGGCATCTATAGAAAAGTGATTTAGAAAGTGAAAAGGCCCTAGAATATCTAGAAATTAAGAAGAAAGATGTAGTGGAGTAACAACGGTTAAAGATATCAATCTTGCCATGATCTACCTCTTCAAATTCATCATTTACCACTTTCCTCAACTTAATATACTCCAAGAAATATGAACTTTCAGTTCCTCAAAAAATGTCAAGCTTATTCCTACTTCAAGCTTTTGTATTTGCTGTTCTTTTAATGTGGAAATCTGATTTTTTCATGATTCAGATCTCTGTGCAAATGTCATTTCTTCCTAAATATCTTCTTCAATGACCATCTATAAAATAGCTCCCTCCCAGTTTCTGTCACATCATTGTTTTGAGCTGTATTGAGCTCATTCTATTCTAATATTATCTTTTTTTTTTTTTTTGCTTACTTGTCTGAGTTCCTCAGCAAGCATAAATGCTACATAAAGTTGTTCTGTAGTATTCCCCACTGTACCATGAATATTCAGTAAATATTTGATGAATGAAGATCTGGGAAAGACGACATAGCCAATGACACAATGTCTCAAGGAAGGCAAGAGAAACAGCATCAACAGCAAAGTCGAGGTGCTAGACATGAAAAGAAATAACTTATTTTTGAGGTACATGGGAATGAAAGAAAGATAATTAAGATGTATTTTGAGATGTTAGGAGACAATTTTCCATAAGTGTCTCATGTTTCCTTGAGAGGCACAGAATGCCTTTTGTTCTAGACTGTCTTTTCAAAGACAGCAAATAATCCTGGAAAATGAGATAATGTCTCTTATGGGGCAAAGAGCAGGCATAAGAGGTTGGGTTCCTTAGGCTCAGGGCTCCTTTCCTCTGATGTAACCCACTGCACACACAGGTGGTCACCTGAGTTGCTTCATCTCACCTAAGGGAAATGGGGCTCAGGGAAAGTAAAAGTGGAAGTCGCTCAGTCTTGTCTGACTCTTTGCAACCCCATGGACTGTACAGTCCATGGAATTCTCCAGTCCAGAATACTGGAGTGGGTAGCCTTTCCTTTCTCCAGGGGATCTTCCCAACTCAGAGACTAAACCCAGGTCTCCTTCATAGCAGGCAGATTCTTTACTGCAAGGGAGGCCCAAGAATACTGGAGTGGGTAGCCTATCCCTTCTCCAGGGGATCTTCCCAACCCAGGAACTGAACCAAGGTCTCAAGCATTGCAGGCGGATTCTTTACCAACTGAGCTATGAGGGAAGCCCTGGGGTTCAGGGAACCAGCCCCAAAATTCTGATACATCAACTACTCTTATTACTATGAGTAAACTGTACTTCATCTCTGACCCAGGAGTTGTATATTTTCTATCAGCATCTATGAAGTTGGCAGGCTAACATTTTAATTTGCAAGTAAGGTAAAATCTCAGACTCTTCATAGTTCTTGATGTGAAGCAGGAAGGGAAAAAGTGAGACATTAAAGCTTAATGTCTTATTTTTTCTAATGAAAATTGAAAGGATGTCGTCTGCTGAGTGAGGCAGGGAGAACTATGGGAGATTTAACAAAAGTGGTTTTAGATATTGTCACTCTGATGAAAAGGGGGAAAAAGCAAACTAGAAATGAACACTTCCTTTTTACCCTATCCCTTTCATCAGCTGGGAAACACTGTTTTGTTTTTGTTTGGTTTTTTTTTGTCTCATTTATATTAATTTTATGCCCTCTCCCACACTAAGGTTTGATTTGGTTCAGGCCCTCCACTTCTTTCCTGGGTTATTTTAATAACCTCTCCAAAGAATGTCTCTTTGCCCTAACACAGTCTACTGATAGATTTGTTGTTGTTCAGTCGCTAAGTCATGTCCAACTCTTTGTGGAGATTTCTTAAAATTACTCAGTGTGGAGATTTCTTAAAAAACTGGAAATAGAACTGCCATATGACCCAGCAATACCACTTCTGGGCATACACACCGAGGAATCCAGATCTGAAAGAGACACGTGCACCCCAATGTTCATCGCAGCACTGTTTTTAATAGCCAGGACATGGAAGCAACCTATATGCCCATCAGCAGACAAATGGATAAGGAAGCTGTGGTACATATACACAATGGAATATTACTCAGCCGTTAAAAAGAATTCATTTGAATCAGTTCTAATGAGATGGATGAAACTGGAGCCCATTATACAGAGTGAAATAAGCCAGAAAGGTAAAGATCAATACAGTATACTAATGCATATATATGGAATTTAGAAAGATGGTAATGATAACCCTATATGCAAAACAGAAAAAGAGACACAGATGTACAGAACAGACTTTTGGACTCTGTGGGAGAAGGCGAGGGTGGGATGTTTTGAGAGAACAGCATCGAAACATGTATATTATCAAGGGTGAAACAGATCACCAGCCCAGGTTGGATGCATGAGACAAGTGCTTACAGCTGGTGCACTGGGAAGACCCAGAGGGATGGGATGGGGAGGGAGGTGGGAAGGGGGATCGGGATGGGGAATGCATGTAAATCCATGGCTGATTCATGTCAGTGTATGGCAAAAACCACTACAATATTGTAAAGTAATTAGCCTCCAACTAATAAATGGGCAAAAAAATTTTAAAAAAAAGACCCCATGGATTGCAACATGCCATGATTCCCTGTCTTTCACTGTCAGAGCTTGCTCAAACTCATGTTCATTGAGGCAGTGATGCCATCCAACCATCTCATCCTCTGTCATCCCCTTTCCCTCCTTCCCTCAATCTTCCCCAGCAACAGGATGAGTGAACTCTTTGCTTCAGATGACCAGTATTGAAGCTACAGCATCAGTCCTTCCAATAAATATCCAGGGTTGATTTCCCTTAGGATTGACTGATTTGATTTCCTTGCTGTCCAAGCGACTCTCAAGAGTCTTCTCTAGCACCCTGGTTTGAAAGCATTAATTCTTCGGTGTCAGACTTCTTTATGGTCCAACTCTCACATTCATACATGACTACTGGACAAATCATGGCTTTCAATATATGGACCTTTGCTGGCAAAGTGATGTCTCTCCTTTTTAATACGTTGTCTAGGTTTGTCAAAACTTTTCCTCCAAGCAGCAAGTGTATTTTAATTTCACAGCTGCAGTCACTGTCTGCAGACCAACCATCTTGTAAATGTTGGGTTCCTCAGTGTCCTTCCAGGATCCTGCTCTCTTCTCTTTATATCCTCCCTTCAAAACACCATATCAACTCTAATTATTACCTACATGCTGATGTCTCTTAGTTACTAGTTCCCATTTCTCCCCTGGGCATCTGGTTATATAATATCCAACTTTTTTACTGGCCATCTCCATGCAATATTTCACATTAACTTTAAGTTCACCATTTCTCTAACTGAATTCATTTTCTTCCCTTTCAGACTTCTTCTATGGTTCCAATCACATTGAATGGAAGCACTATCCACCTAGTTACCTAAGTCAGAAATTTAGGTGTCACTTTTATTGCTATTTCTTCCACAAGCCTTCACATGCCATCAATCACCAACCCTACAGTTCTTACTAAATATTTCATAAATTCATCTATTCTCTCCAGCTCTACTGCTACCAAAAAAAGTTTATGACTCTAATGCACCTCAAACAATTACTCAGAAAATCCTCACATTATGTCCTTGCTTCTAATCTCACTCCTTCCAATTCATTCTCCATAGTGCTGCCAGTGCAATCCTTCCAAACAGTAATAATAACCATGTTACTTCTCTGAAATGCCTTAATGACTTCCCATTGCATCAAGGATGAAATTTCAACAATACAAAGACCATGCATGAAATGGTCCTTACTCAAAGGTTAAGCTTTGTCTCTGAACACTGAAGTCTTAAGAGTCCCGTAAGTCTTACCAAGTTCTTCAACTCCTCCTTGCCTTGCCACAGACAGTGATTTCATATGAAACACACTTAACTATCCCCACTTCTCTCTCTCTCTCTTGGAATACTTCATCTGGTTAACTCTTTCACACACTAGGCCTCAGACCAGCCAAAACTTTCTCCAGGAAGCTTCCCCCAACACCAGGCTCCACTAACAGTTGGTTCATCAGTTAAACCTAATGCCATCACATGTACTTTCAGAGTGCTTTGTACTTTCCCCAGTCATGGCACTCATCAACCTGTATGTTTACATTTTAATTACTTATTTACTTATCTGTTTCCACCACCAGAATATAAGCAACTTGAGCAGTGATAGGTAACTTACTTACTCATATAAAACATACCAGATGTTTTATAAATATGTGCTGTCAAATGAATGAATGAAGGAATGCCTTATCTTTGCTAAAAAAGAACACTCCCAAGGGCTTCCCTGGTGGTCCAGTGGTTAAGAATCCCCCCTGTAATGCATAGGACACCAGTTTGATCCCTGGTCCAGGAGATCCCATATGCTGCAGAGCAACTAAACCAGTATGCCACAACTATTGAGTTTGTCCTCTAGAGACCAGAAGCCACAACTACTGAGGCCACATGCCCTACAGCCCATGCTCCACCACAAAAAAGTCACCACAATGAGAAGCACACATATCGCAAACTAGAGAGTAGCCCTAGGTCACTGCAACTAGAGAAAAAAGCCTGGGCAGCAACAAAGACCCAGCACTGTCAAAAATAAATAAAATTTTTAAAATAAATAAAGTCTCCCAATGCCAAAATCTGGGCCTAATAAAATTGTAATCACCATATACTAGGCTCAGAAAAACAAGAATTTTTGAAAAAATTTCAGACACGTTAAAATAAGGCTTAAATTTCAAAGACCATCATCTGAATTATAAACATACACCTCAAAATACCAGAAAAGAACCTCAAGAGTCATGCAATCTAGGACTCTGCCTTTAAACAAGTAAAATATTATCAATCCCTCAGTTACATATGACCAAGTATTTGTAAATTAGTGTTAACTATATTATTTAAACGAATGTAAAATTATAAAATTAGATCTACAGAATTCCAACTAAGATATTAAAATAAAAATTGACTCGTTGCATACAAAATGATTGATTAATATGACAGTGTAGAAAAACAAGAGAAATGTGACTATTATAGAACCGCTTTTTGTTGTTTAGTCGCTAGGTTCTGTTTGACTCTTCTGTGACCCCGTGGACTGCAGCACGCCAGGCTCCTCTGTTCATGGAATTTTACAGGCAAGAATACTGGAGTGGGTTGCCATTTTCTTTCTCTAGGGAATCTTCTCAACCCAGGGATTGAACCTATGTCTCCTGCATTGACAGGCAGATTTTTTACCACTGAGCCACCAGGGGATTAACCCATGCTGTAATTAATATGCTGTAATCCATATGAGTTTAGAACTTTTTACCATTTTAAAATATTTTAAACTATCACTTCAAAAGAAAAAATGTTCTTTTGACAAATTGTTTTGAGTATTCAAATGGAAAGAAATTTATACAAGCAAGGTCATCCAGCTATGAAGATGTTTTCTATAACCCAACAATTTTAGCATATATTACTAATATAAGCCTGTTTTAAATGTACTATATCATTCTGCATATTTTCTTTATAGCTTAATATGAGTAAGTATCATTGGTGTCAACACCTCTTTTAAAAACATTCATTCACGTATCATTCAAGGAAAATATTTTTAAAGTATATATTATTATGACTTGTATTTCCAAACTGACAAGAACTCAACAATTATAAGGGTTCATGTTTTTTTAATGTAATAAAGCTAAAAGAAAAGATGGAATTAGCCTGATAGAATTTCACCATCTAATGGTTCTCAGAGTCAGAATCCTGTCACTTCTATTGAAGAAACATTTTAGAAAAATAACTTATTTACAGAAATTTGTTGCTTTTATTTTGTTCTGAAAATCACATGAGGTATGATACAACCACTATCTGTGATTAGTGCAGATATTTTCAAAGCAATATAGTGTTAGTCATTTGAATTCATGGGCTGCTGTCTTTCTCAGACTTTTCTCAATTTTTCCCTTTGCAGTTCTTGAACCCAATCCTCCTAGAGCTTTTAATAAACTGTTAAAATTGTTAACAATGGTTAAAAAAAAAATTCTAGTGAAACTGATTACTCCAAGTATTGTCATACTAATTTTTTATTAATATATTTCTTTCTAGTAGTATCTACAGGCAATTGAAGAATTTGAAATAATAATTCTATTAAGTATTATAATTAACTTATAAATAAATGGACAAATAGGTAGATAAAAAAATAATTTCTTGAGTGACTCAGGAGATGTATTCTTAATTTCTTAAACAGTTAAACAATTTCATCATATTTATTGGTATTCTAAACAGAAGCAAGATATTCTATTAAAAGTTTATGTTCTAGGAGCTTTGTAATAAGTATTACTTTGAAAAGCAATTACATTTTAAAAAACAGCTAGACTTTGAAAAACTATACAAAAATTGTGTTTTGTATGATTTAAAGGTGGCTTGAAGATGGTCTACACAGTTCTATTCAAGAAAAAAATTAATTTTCTATATTAAGAAGTAGCATTTAATTTACCAATTATTTTTCATACGGGAGACATAAATATTTTGGCATCTCTTAAAACTCTTCCAAAACATCAAAATGTTTTTCTTTTACAGTTAGGTTATTTAAACTCTTACAAAGTCAGTATTAACAGCTAATGTAAACAAATTAATCTGATCAATTAAAAGAAAGTAAGGAATTCAGAAAATTCACTATATAATGTGTTCACTTTCAGAGCAGACCATTATGTACACCATTCAAGTAAAGAGAGTAGAGACGGCAGCTTGTTGATACAGAAACCCCCTCTCACAGTTGGTTAAAGAATGAACTTGGTGCTTGCAAAAGACACTGCTAGCCCTTCACACATAAAGAAATGCTAACAGTGAACCAGAAAACATGTAAAGAGTATGTTCCATATTATATATTCTAATAATCGTATCTCTATACATGATTGCTTATGGTAAATATGAAGTGCAGAAAAGCCGAATGCTAGAACTACGTGTTTTTCTAGTTAGAACACGATTAAATTCTGTATTTCAGTTTTTAATTGATCCCATTTTGATTTAATAAGCTTTTAACTCAAATGGATGTAAGTAACACTTTAATTTTTAAAAACTGTATGCAGACAGTGCTCAGTCAGAATTTATAATTCAATACAGTGTGTAATAAAGTTACCATCATACATTTTTTTACTTCATGTTATTCTTAATTATACTAATATAATATTAAAAACTCATTTCTTTCATATGAAAGATTATTTTCATAAATTTTGCTTTTTACCACAATTTTCTCCCTTGTTTTTTCAAAATCATTTAACATTATAAAAATAGAGGAATAAATATTAAAATACATAGCAAATGTTTCATTTTTGCCTCAGTGGGTGTTAAAGCAGCATTGCTGGGTTTCTGCCCTTTTCTTCCCCCTCATTCTCTTACTGACAAATGTATTATTCAATGTTTAAAAATAAGCATAGAAGAGTTGAGTAAAAGCCATACTACCTAATAACTTCAAACTAATGAAACCACAGACTAACTTGATTCTGTTTTCATCATCACTTTCACATCTCTTTCAGCCAAATGTTCATCAGCCGAAAACAGAATCAGTCACAGCAATCCCACTACCCTAATGCGTATTCCGTATCAAATATAAAGTTTGCACAGTTTATCTTTCAAACATCTAAATAAATATGTACATATATAATACAAAATCCAAATTACTTACAAAGCCTTAACAAATTTATATGTGTATGCACATACATACATATTTATACTTCAATAATATATATACATATCCCCCCAACAAACACACCCCACATGTATATATCTCCATACTCTACCAGTCTTCTACCTAGCTGAGAAGTTGAGTTACAGTCATTAAAAGGATTATCCAAAATAACTGGCTGAATAACAATACCTTGGATAGGGTCTGAATGAGCTATATATTTAACAGAGCGTGTCAAATGTGAGGATTCCCATTCTGAAGACTATATGTGTACGACCTAAATGAAACTGTTTGAAGCCTGAATACTGCATTCAATAATACAGACCTGGGAAGGAAGTATTTTTTTTCCTTCCTGAAGTGAATTTGATGCTTCTGACTGACAGATTGAGAAGAAAAAGTATAGCTCCAAAGTAAATTAAGTATTCACAGAACGAACAGTGCAGCTGCAGGAGCAATTCAAATTTCCTATCACCAATGTTTCAATCCTCTTTTAAAAGAACCATTTCTGAGGTCAAAGGTTACTCCCATTTTCATAGCTATTTAGCCCCCTGGCTAATGTAGCTAACTAACATGGGTGCCATTAAATAGTGACAACTGCGATAATGTATATATCTACGAGAGCAGCAAGTCATTCTATAAAGGCTGCCAACTACTACAAAAAATAGTGATTTTTGTTGTTGTTGCCTTTGCCCATGAAGAAGCCATCACCATTCTTATTTTTCCCTGTTAATTTTGATATTGAAACGTACTCTAGATTTTAAAATAATTTAAGTTGTTTCCATGATAATTTATCTAACACTGGTTTACATTACTCAAAACATATTATGTTCCAAAAGTTACAAAGGAGACTGAAAATTAATTTTAAATAACAATATAGATCATCCAATTAGCCACAGTCCAACCACTTGGACTTACAAAGTAATCCCAAACTATCTCTGATGTGTGTGTGTGTGTGAGTCTGTGCACATATATCCTCCTGTTTCACAAAAAGAAAACGACTCTGCCTTATGAACCTCCTCTGCCAATTACTGATAATAGCCTACCTGGTATTATACATTATAAAGAAGCTTGAAGATATTCTGAAATAAGTAATACACAATTTGGTCAAAATTTGAAATGTCAAAGATTCAAAAGAAAAATACTAAAAGTGATACAAAGAGAAGTATTATTATAAATGTTAAAGGGAAAGAATTCCATATGATATAAATTTAAATTTCTAATAATGTAATTTCTGAATAGTTGCAAATGGAAAATAAGTTTGTAAAAAATTTAAAATTCTATGTTGTTTCATTACATTACTGAGATATACAGTCATTTTTATATAGCTCTGACAGAGGATATATGAGTCACAGAAAAGAGTAACAATGCACATACAGGTTGTGTAATTCTATTAGTTATGAGCCTACTGAAGTACTTAACACTGACTCTGATTTTTCTGTGATTATTCGTGAATCTTTTAAAATGGTAAAATGGTAAGATGGCTTCACTTTGTACTTCCAAAATATTGACTTTTAAAAATGAATGTAACTGAAACATTATTCACTAAATTGCTGGAAGACATAAATTAATTATTTTAAAGGAAAAAAAAAAAAAAAAAAACCCCTGTATCTCAAAGTGGAAAAGAAGCGAAAAGGAAAAATAACTTTCAGAATAAGACTTAAGGCTTTAAATAATTATCTGTAGAGAACTATTTTCTTCTCTTTAATATACAAGTAAATCAACAATAATTACTTTTCATTTTAGAAACTAAATCTTCAATTTAATAATTTAATGACCTGAACTTACACAGGAATTTGCAAGGGTTTTTTTTTTTAAGTGGATAAAAGAAGACAAAAAATGCCAAAAGGAAAGCTATTGTCTAGTTTTGACTGATCAACAGTCACTTGATATGATGAAATATATTATTACAGATAATTGTTCAAGTCCTATGGCATCTTAGAATGACTTGAAATAGTAAAGGGTTGGCCTGTTTTAACTGCAGTCACAAAGCAATTCAATATTTAAATATTTATAGAAAACCAAATTAGATTAGTTTTCTTTTCTGCTTTTGTTTTTTTTTTTCTTCCTCTTCTGTAGTTAGTTGAGCTTTAAAAGACAATATAAAGAGTATACAAATACTTTGGGATCTTTGTTGTTTAAATTTTAAGACAGGCCCCCATTTTAATCCCAGAACATGTTCACTTTAAAATTTTGAGAATTCTCATTTCCAAAGAGTCAGAATATTCCTCAAGTCAGAATATTAATTTCATCCTCCCAGCTCCCTAAAAACCAAAAAAAACCCTCACAACTTCCAAATAATTCACTATACGGTCCTTAAACAATTGCGCCACCTAGTGTTTACTATCCAATAATCATAACAAATTTAGTACCGTTTTCTCAGTATTTAAAACAAAACCAAACCACGGCCATCACCCAAAGGATAGCACCACAGTACATCAACCACACAAACTTCAACTTATCTTTGTTTAGCTTACAAAAGTGTAATAGTTTAATGTACTAACATTTCAGATTTTAACTGTGATCTACTTAAATATTCTCAATGTCCACTGAGTTTAGCTCTCAACTCTGAAAATACATATTTCAAAAATGCTCAAACTGACACGTATTACTTCAAGAAAAAAATTATTTTAAAATCTAGAGTACATTTCAATATCAAAATTAACAGCGAAAAATAAGAATGGTGATGGCTTCTTCATGGGCAAAGGCAACAACATACTTTCTCTTCTGTCTACTCCTTTGGCTTCCTGAGGGCAACAGAAGGTTAGTTTCCTGTTCTCTACCTAGAATCACAGTTTAAATACTATATAGCTATATATAAGGAAAACATACTACTATAGTTTCTGCAGTAAATTATTTGATTTTTTTAAATTGATGCTCTTGCTATAGTGCTGAGCAATAACTTCTTTAAATTGCATCCATGAGTGATAAAATACCATAATTATATGAAATTTACAATAGTAACCTGACATTTATTTAATGTCATAATCATTAAAAGTCATAATTACTGTTCTTACATGATAATCAAGCATAAGTGCTAAATTCCTGTTCATAGGAATTACCATAATCCACATGGCCTTCAGGTAGTTAAAATCAAACATTCCTAAGAAAAGGTTGGAGGAAGACAAAAGGAAATTCAGGTGGAAGAGAAAGGTACTCTAATGCCCTATCAAAGTCATTAGATCTATATTCTATTAATACACTTGGGAGAGTCAATCCTACTTCTTTCCTAGTAACGATGTGCCATGGTCATAGGTTACTTAACTCCCTGGGTGGTAAGTATATCAGTTCTCCAACTTGTGAACCTCCACTGTCAAAAGCGAGGACAGAACCAACACACTTTGGCTAAGAGTGGTTAGTGTGAATGTGTATGGAGTGTGTATGGGGGCAGGGTTTGAAGGAGGGAAGGAGAGAGGTGGAGGGAAGGAAGGAGGGAAAAAGAAAATGGAGGGCTTGAACCCAAACTAAAAACTATTCCAGGTTCCCCATTTTAACAGTAGAGGTGTGCAATCAAATCTTTGGAAGAGTGTCATTTCCCTTTGTTTTCCAGCACTAGATCTTTATCAGCCACACATTTTCTTACCTCAAGTCCACTCTATGATAATCTTCCCTTTCGTCTTTGGACATTTCATTTTTTACATTCCCCCTAGTTAAAAGATATGATTATATAATTTATCTAAATCTGAACATAGCAACAATCTCAAGTAGAGCTCAGATCTACCTAGAAATATTTAAGTGTTTACAGAACACTCTGTATCCCCTAGAGGCTGAAAGTACGTAAGGATATTACACTTTTACGGCAAAAAATGAAACAATGGTCCGCAAAGGTTTGCTTTAGAGTTGCTTCTAACATATTCATAAGATAACTATTACCTGTCATGAAAACTAGATTCTATGGTAATAAAAGAGGCTCAGATGATTTTGCAGAGAAGCCAATGGCAACCAACTCCAGTACTCTTGCCTGGGAAATTCCATGGACCGAGGAGCCTGATAGGCTGTAGTCCATGGGGTCGCTAAGAGTCAGACATGACTGAGCGACTTCACTTTCACTTTTCACTTTCATGCACTGGAGAAGGAAATGGCGACCCACTCCAGGGTTCTTGCCTGGAGAATCCCAGGGATGGGAGCCTGGTGGGCTGCTGTCTATGGGGTCGCACAGAGTCGGACACGACTGATGTGATTTAGCAGCAGCAGCAGATGATTTTGAATCTATGAAATGTGGCTATGGTGCAGAAATTTTTTCAAACTTAAATAAAACTCACTAAAAAATTTCCCTGTGCTATACTGGTCTAGAATTTCCATGATCCTACAAGCCAACTCTGATAACAGAGTCTCCTAAGATTCTGAGACCCATGGCTCTCAGGACCCTAAATCAGATTTAGAATCCCAAAGCACAATAACTACTAAAATGTTCTGGAATATTATATCCAGGGAAGCAGAGAAAAAAAGAGGATGTCTGTGGCCTATAATTAGCTTAGCAAAAAGAAGATATATAGGTGAGATTTGCTCCTATTCCTCCTGCGGAATCAAATACAATTAGAGAATGCTAAAAAAAAAGGTTTTTATATGTAAGCTATGTGGTGATAGATAACCCAGAGCCTTGAACATGAACTAAGAGCAAAAGAGTAATATTAGCTTTTAAATTCAAGATGAAAACAAAGTCTAGGCCTGTCAAAGATAGGGAATCCAACAGGCAACCAATCCCACTGTAAACCTTGAACCCTTAAGTTCTACATTCTCAACATAAGGTGCTAAATTCCCACCCAACTTCTCTTACACCTAGAGGACTCTCAAGAAAGCTGCCTTGGTACTAAAGGCAAAGGTGAGGGAAGGCAGGGGAAGGATCCTGTTCCTAAGAAACTGGCTCAAAGTCAGCCACCACATAGAACTGCAACCCAAATTTTCTTGACCTGGGTATCCAAAACACCTTAAGTTTTTAACTTAGCCCAAAGTGGTTCCAGACAGGTAGTGAACATCAACAGCAAAAATGCAATTTTGCTTGGGGGAATTAATACACGCATTCATTCCAGACCCCAAAGACTCCCCAAAAGTAATTTTTCAAATAAAAAGTGACATAATGAAATATGGCATCATGAGCAAGAACCAGTAAAAATAGTAGAAACCAGAAACAAACAAAAAGAATTAACATATTAGAATCAGCAGGTACAAATGGGCTTCCCTGATAGCTCAGTTGGTAAAGAATCCACCTGCAATGCAGGAGACGCCAGTTCAAATCCTGGGTCAGGAAGGTCTGCTGGAGAAGGGATAGGCTACCCACTCCAGTATTCTTAGGCTTCCCTTGTGGCTCAGCTGGTAAAGAATCCACCTGCAATGCAGGAAACCTGGGTTTGATCCCTGGGTTGGGAAGATCTCCTGGAGAAGGGAAAGGTTACCCACTTCAGTATTCTGGCCTGGAGAATTCCATGGACTATAGTCCATAGGGTCACAAAGAGTCAGACACGACTGAGCAACTCTCACTTCACTTAACCAATTATAAAGTAACTGTGTTCATTATATTTAAGCAAATTAAAAACTCAAGGTTGAAAATACTGTAGCAAACAGTAAACTATTAAAAATAAACTTAGATTTTAGACAGAAATAAAATTCTTAGAAAGAAAACATAATCATTAAAATTAAAACTCAATGGAAAAAATTAACACATTAAAGAACTGGAAGTCATGAAAGCATTAGTGTGAAAGTTAGTTTAAAATATTTAAGCATAGTTTAAGAAACTTAGAGTGCAAAGTGAGAAGTTCCATGGTATGTCTGATGTTGCTTAATAAGAAGAAATGGGGGCAGAGGCAAAATTTGAAGAAATACTATGAAATTTCCCACACTCAGGTAAAATAATAACCTACAGACACAACAAGCTCAACAAATGCAAAGCAGGATTTTAAAAGAAAGAAATATTCATGTCTAGACACATCACAGTGAAACTGTACAAGGACAAAGTGAAAGCCAAGATTTCAAAAGTAGTTAGACAGATAGGTTTTAAATAAGCAACACTAAGACATTTCACTTCAATAAACACAAGAGAAACTATGTGCTCTGAAAAGATCTGAGACATAAAAAAGAAAAGTAAGAAATACAAGTATGAAACCATGTATTAAATGCATAATAGCAATTTCTCTTGAGGTTTTAATAAAAGCAGAATTGAAATACAGTAAGATATAAGCCGAGAGTCAGGCAAAAGTATTAAAAATAATTGAAAAATTCTAAGGTCCAAAGATGGGCTCAATAAAGGACAGAAATGGTATGGACCTAAGAGAAGGTATTTAGAAGAGGTGGCAAGAATACACAGAGGAACTATGCAAAAAAGATGTTCACAACGCACATAATCACAATGGTTTGATCATTCACCTAGAGCCAGACATCCTGGAATGTGAAGTCAAGTGGGCCTTAGGAAGCATCACTACGAACAAAGCTAGTGGAGGTGATGGAATTCCAGTTGAGCTATTTCAAATCCTGAAAGATGATGCTGTGAAAGGGCTGCACTCAATATGCCAGCACATTTGGAAAACTCAGCAGTGGCCACAGGACTGGAAAAGGTCAGTTTGCATTCCAATCCCAAAGAAAGGCAATGCCAAAGAATGTTCAAGCTACCACACAATTGCACTCATCTCTTACACTAGTAAAGTAATGCTCAAAATTCTCCAAGCCAGGTTTCAGCAATTCGTGAACCATGAACTTCCAGATGTTCAAGCTGGTTTTAGAAAAGGCAGAGGAACCAAAGATCAAACTGCCAACATCCACTGGATCATCAAAAAAGCGAGAGAGTTCCAGAAAAACATCTATTGCTGCTTTATTGACTATGCCAAAATCTTTGACTGTGTGGATCACAATAAACTGTGGAAAATTCTGAAAGAGATGGGAATATCAGACCACCTGACCTGTCTCTTGAGAAACCTGTATGCAAGTCAGGAAGCAACAGTTAGAACTGGACATGGAACAACAGACTGGTTCCAAATAGGAAAAGGAGTATGTCAAGGCTGTATATTGTCACCCTGCTTATTTAACTTATACACAGAGAACTTCATGAGAAATGCTAGGCTGGAGGAAACACAAGCTGGAATCAAGATTGCAGGGAGAAATATCAATAACCTCAGATATGCAGATGATACTACCCTTATGGCAGAAAGCTAACAAGAACTAAAGAGCCTCTTGAGGAAAGTGAAAAAGGAGAGTGAAAAAGTGGCCTTAAAGCTCAACATTCAGAAAAAAAAGATCATGGCATCTGGTCCCATCACTTCATGGCAAATAGATGCGGAAACAGTGGCTGACTTTTTTGGAGGGGGATCCAAAATCACTGCAGATGATGACCGCAGCCATGGAATTAAAAGACGCTTACTCCTTGGAAGGAATGTTATGACCAACCTAGACAGCATATTAAAAAGCAGAAACATTACTTCGTCAACAAAGGTCTGTCTAGTCAAGGCTATGGTTTTTCCAGTAGTCATGTACAGATGTGAGAGTTGGACTATAAAGAAAGCTGAGCACCGAAGAATTGATGCTTTTAAACTGTGGTGTTGGAGAAGACTCTTGAGAGTCTCTTGCACTGCAAGGAGATTCAACCAGTCCATCCTAAAGGAAATCAATCCTGAATATTCATTGGAAGGACTGATGCTGAAGCTGATACTCCAATAATTTGGCTACCTAATGCGAAGAGCTGATTCATTTGAAAAGACCCTGATGCTAAGATAGATTGAAGGCGGGAGGAGAAGGGGACGTCAGAGGATGAGATGGTTGGATAGCATCACCGACTCAACAGACACGAGTTTGAGTAAACTCTGGGACTGCAGCCTGGCATGCTGCAGTCCATGGAGTCACAAAGAGTTAGACATGACTGAGCAACTGAACTGAACTGAAGGTCCTTATATTGTCTGAAAAGGAAATAGAGGTATTGATTAGCCTTAGATTTTAAAAGTTGGTCTCTCCTCCCCTCAGTCCTACTCCCCTCAAGTGACCCATATTAAGTTACCTCATCTTCCATAATGCTATTTTACAGGTGAAGCAACAAAGGCTTGGGGGAGGCTGCTGGGCTGACCCAGAGTTGCTAGACAGATCAGATCCATTAGCAGAGCTTTCACTATTCTGACTGCAGCAATCCTTGTACAGTAAACAGTAAGTGCAACTTGTGATCTCCTGGGGCCTCCAAATCTTCCCCAGTCTACTTCAAGCCAACAATTCCCTGGAAGGGTCTAAAAGAAGAGAAATGAGTATATAACTTCCAAAGTAATGGAAAGAGAAAATGGAGTAACAACAACAACAAAAAATACTAATCAACAATAAGAAATCATTTCACACCTATTACAATGGTGAAAATCCAAAAACACTGACAATACCAAATGTTAATAAGAATGTGAAGCAATATAAACTATCATTCATGACTGGTAAGAATATAGCCACTCTGAAAACAGTTTGGCAATTTCTTACAAAATAAAATATACTCTTACAATATAATCCAGCAATCAGACTCCTTGGCACCTATTAACTAAAAAAAAAAATCAAAACCCCTGTGCACACAAAAATCTGCCAACAGATGTTTACAGCAGCTTATTCATAATTGCCAAAACTTGGGAGCTAACAAGATGTCCTATAGGAGATGGATAAACTGTGGTATATCCAGACAGTGGAATATTATTCATCACTAAAAAGAAATGAGCTATCAAGCCATGAAAAGATACAGAGGCCCTTTAGATGCACATTACTAAATGAAAGAAGCTAATCTTAGAAAGGTTATACACTGTATAATTCCAACTGTATGACATTTTGGAAAAGACAAAACTATGAAGATAGTAAAAAAAAAGGATCAGTGATTGCCAAGGACTGGGCGGGGGGAGGAATGATTAGGGAAAGCAGAGGATTTTTAGAGCAGTGAAACTTCCTCATACTATAATAGTGAATAGGTATCATAATACATTTGTCAAAACTCATAGAATGTAGAACATCAAGAGTGAATCCTAACATAAACTAAGGACTTTGGGTAATGATGTGTCAAGGTACGTTAATCAATTGTAACCAACGTACCATTTTGGTAAAGGAGGCTGTGGGAAGGGGGTGGATTTGAGTGGGGTGACTAGTAGGTATATGAGAACTTTCTATACTTTCTGCTTAATTTTTCTGTGAATCTAGAAGTACCCTAAAAAAATACAGTGCATCTTTTAAAAATTCAACCAATGCAAAAGTAGGCAAGAAAGGATTGGAAAAGAAACATAGACTAAGAAGAACCAATAAAAATCACAAAATAAGATGGTAGCCATAAAGATGAAAATATAAACAATTACATCAAATATAAATGGATTACGTGCTCCAGTTAAAAGGCAGAGATTGTCAGACTGGAAAAAGAAAACTAAAAGCAAATATGTGATACTTAAGAGATATATATATAAATATAAGGATACACAAAAATTCAAGATAAGAAGAAAAAGGATTCATTAAGAAAATGCTAACCAAAAGATGCCTGGTGTAATAGTAATACTAAGGAAGAAAATAAGGTGAAAGGCATTCTAAGAATTGCTACAGTAAAGAGAGTCAATTCATAATCATAGGGGTTAGATTCACCATGAAAAAATTAACTTACATTGAGTATACGTCCAATAATACAACCTTAAAATATCAAAAATTTAACAGAACTAAAAGGAAAAATAAATAAGTCTAATATTTCCTCATTGAAAGTCATAAAAATGGGATATATGTATTAAAAAATTAATAAACTTTCCTCAATAAACAGAGAGCTCTACACTCAAAAGCTTCTGCAGAAAATACACTCTTTTCAAATTAAATTTGGAAATTAAAAAATCAAATGGGTCAAAACAAATCTTCAGAAATAATAAATAAGGGGTTTAGATCATACAAAATATATTCTCTAATTAAGCTGGAAATAAAAAACAAAAATAGCATTAAACAAATATCCATATGTTAGAAATTAAGAAACACTTCTAAATAACAAGAAAAAGTTAACAGAAAAAAACATTAAATATTTTGAACTAAATAATAATGAAAATTCACTTGTGCAAAGCATCTACCTTAAGAAGTTAAAAATAAAAAGGGCTAAAAGTAGCACTATTCACAGTAGTCAAAATAAAGATACAACCTAAGTGTCCTTAGTAAATGGAAAAGGAAAATGTGGTATACATATACAATGGATTATTATTCAGACTTAAAAAAGAAAAGTCTGCCATTTGTAACATGGATAAACTTGGAAGACATCATGCTAAGTGAAATAAGTCAGACACATGATCTCCCTTATATGTGGAATCTAAAAAAAAACTCTTAGTTAAACAGTAAGAATGGTGGTTACCACCAGAGACTAGGGGATGGGAAAAAGGAGAGATACTGATCAAAGGATACAGACTTTCAGTTATAAGATGAATAAGTTCTAGGGACCTAATGTACAGCATGGTGACTGTGTGTGTGTGTGTATGTGTGTTCAGTCACTCAGTTGTGTGTGTGTGTGTGTGTTCAGTCACTCAGTTGTGTCCCACTCTTTGCAACCCCATGGACTGTAGCTTGCCAGGCTCCTCTCTCCATGGAATTTTACAGGCAAGAATACTGGAGAGGGTAGCCATTTCCAACTCCAGGAAAAGTTCCCAACCCAAGGATCAAACTCACGTTTCTTGTGTCTCCTGCATTGACAGGCAGATTCTTTACCACTACATCACTATTAACAACAATGTACTGCATACTTGAGATTTGCTAGGATCGTAGATCTCAAGTGTTTTCAGCAGCAGCACCAACCCCCACCACCACCACAAAAGGTAACTGTGGGAAGTGATGGATACATCAGTTAGTTTGACTGTGGCAATCATTTCACAAGGCATACATTTATTGAAACATCATGGTGTTTACCTTAGATACAATTTTTGTCCAAAATAAATTAATAAAAAAATTTTAAGAGCTTGAAAGTAAATTCAAAGTAATTTGGAAGAAAAAACAAAAATGGCAGAAATTAATTAATTCAGAAACAAAAACACCATAGAGAAAGTTAAAGTACTTTATATTTCAATAGAAACTAGAAAAAAAGTAACTAGCATAAAAAACGTTTTAAAACTATATACTCTTACAAATAGTTAGCAATTAGAAAGACAGGCAGATATAAGAACAAATCCATAGTAAATGCTGCTTATCCCCAAGGTTCTGAATTGTTCCAAATGCTAAGGAGGGGAGGTTTGAAATAGGCTGTTAATTATGCAGGGAAGATGCAGACTCTCAGTTCTTCTTTCCGGCATTATCTCCCACTGATCCCCACTCCCCCAAGCCAGACCTTTCTGGAGCAACTTTTGAATCCCTGTTCTGTCCTAAACATCTTCAGATACGTTTACAAATGCTTTCTCTCCCTTTTTTTGCCTTCTATAAAACTGGTTTCTCTTACATTCCCCAGTGATGGTCCTTTCTCTTTATCTCATGCCTTCCTAACAGCACCGTTTGTCTCCTATCTTAAGAAGAAAAACAAAAAACTTTTCTCTACCCTCTGTTAACATCACTTTCCATTTTTTTTTTTTAAACCAACTCTTGAATGAGTTTTCTCCACATCCTCCATTGTGGTCTCACTCTCAACTCCTACACTCTGACTTCTATCTTCACCATCTATGAAACCTGCATTCTCTAGAGTCACAGTACCTCCCTGCTCCTAAAGCTAATGGACCTCTTGCAGGCCTTATCTTACATAAGGTCTCTCCTACTCTCTGACACCATTAACCATATCCTCTTTATGGAAAGATTCTCTTCCCCACACTCTCCAAATAGCTTACTTCCTAGCTCTCTGACCACTCTTCCTTAAGCATCATATTTTTCCTGCTTATACCAGAATTCTGACCTGCGTTCTGTTTTCTTCTCACTTTATATACAACCCTAGATGATCTTACCTTCTATCATAGTTTCACGTCCCATTTACAAAATTAAATCTCAAGCATATAACCACAGGATGGTATGCCATCTCTTCTCCAACTATTTCAATTCCTTAAATGAGAATTTCTGCATATCATGTTGCCAGTCATGGACCAAAATTGAAGCCCTCATCATTACCAAGCAAACCTGTCCATCTTCTTGTGGTTCCAGTTTTAGTAAATGATATTTCCATTCACTTAACTGATCAAGGTAGAAACTTACATACTCTTACATATTGTTCTTGCAGCTCACATCTAATCAATTACTATCCACTAAATTCTACTTCGGGCTTCCCTTGTGGCTCAGCTGGTAAAGAACCTGCCTGCAATGCAGGAGACCTAGGTTCAATCCCTGGGTTGGGAAGATCCCCTAGAGAAGGGGAAGGCTACCCACTCCAGTATTCTGGCCTGGAGAATTCCAAGGGGTCGCAAAGAGTCAGACAGGACTGAGCGACTTTCACTTTCCTTCAAATTCTACTTTATAAATATCTTTCAGAATTATCCAAATCTCTCCTTTAAAATACCAGCATCTATCCTAAGATTTCAAAAACCAACACCCTAAAATTCATCATATCTTATAAATAATATGAACTTTTTCTACTTTCAAAAGAAAAATTAGGTTAGCTTTCAAATATTTATATATCAATCTGTATACACTTAACTATGTTTAACTACATCCATATGTAAAAAAAACCCTCCCTCTACTTCCAACTGCTTTCTTCTACTCCCAATTGAATAAATTCATCCATTCTTTCAATTCACTCATTCAATCAAGATTTCTTGAACACCTGAAGTATTCCAGCCACTGTGCTAGGAAATGAAAGATAGGCAGTTTGCCCCCAAAGAATTATACAATTTCTACACCCACCATTAATTTAGGGGGAAAAAAATGTTTAGCATAGGAAAGGTCAATCCAAAAGATCCCATTCCTTCAAACAAAAGGACTTTGGGATGTCAGATCAAGGGTGACCTTAAAGTACTACAAGTGTAAAAGCAAACATGTGATCTCACAATTAAAAATAGCCCTAAGTAATAAGGACAACAGCTAAGTAGAAATCACACTGCCACATGACTTTAACCCAAGTCCCTGTGGGATGCAGAGGCTTAAGCCACAGAACAAAACTTTTCAGGACAACACATGAAATCAGACTCCTTGAAATACCCTTACTACCAGTATCAGCAGGACTGCCACCTATGAGCCCTCAAAACCTAGTCTGCCAGACATTTTGTATTTTCCTCTGAGAGGTCTTCATACTTCAGAATTACCTGGTTCTAAAAGCTAAGCTTTCGTATTTTAATTGTCTTCCATCTCAGAAGGGCCCTGTTCAAACAAAGACCCATTCTCATCTCAGCCAGCCAGCTCAAACAATCAAGTGAGATACATGAATGCACCTTAGTGGCAGGCCTTACAACGACTCAGGGTGCAAGTGAGTCCATGCCTTCCGCAAGGAGTTATAACTAGAATGATTCTCAACTGAGGAGGTAGAGAAGAATTCAGATTCACCCAAGAGGCTTTGTCAAAATATGCCTTAAAGATTACAGTATGAAATATGCATTTATAATTGGACCCAGCAATCCTCTTCTAAGAATGTCAAAAATACAAAACAGACCTATGCCCAATACAATTCATTGCAGCACTATTTTAACAGCAAAATAACAGAAACAACTCAAATGTCCATCAATATGCAACTGGCTGAATAAACCATGGCACAACTACACAATGGAGTTCTATACAGCTATTAAAAAGAATGGTAAGTATCTCTATATACTTGTACAGATTTCCAGAATAGAGTGATTAGTGAAAAAAGCAGAGTATATAGCATCTTGTTATTTATCTAAAAAAGAGATACACACATATGAATGATTTTTTAATGAAAGGATAAACCAAAAAATAATTTTTTAAAAATGGTGAGACAGGCTAAGCTAGAGTGGAAAGAAATGAAAGCTAGATTTCTCTAAATGTATCTCACTTCATAGGTTTGATTTGGAAATCATGCAATGGTTTACAAAATTATAAAATAAAATTAAATAAAAATGAAGGGGAAAAGCTATCCCCTAAAACCAAAAAGTAAGGGAAGTTCAGTCACACCAAGAACTACTTCAAATGACTTTAAATACAATAATTTACTATTCATCCCTAACGGAATATCCAAAGGGAGAGATATGGGAGGAATGCCAAGAAATTAGTTTTTGATAATCATGTCACTACTAGTGATTTATTACACTAAAATCATATCTGTTTAAGTGCAAGATTAAATAATTATGTCGCTATCACCTACAAAAAATTTTTAATAAAATCAAAGTAAAAACCCTGTATAACTGAATCTGAATCACAATTATTAGCATGAACTTACGTATTTTCTCTGCAAAAGAAATAAATATTTATTATCCCCATCCACTAAGAAGGCCCAGACCAATAATGGGCACTCCTAACTACCAAATTGTGTCTTCTATTTACATTTCCCACAAAAACAACAGAGTTCCTTGGAGAAGAGGCAGGTTTCAGACCTAGAATAGGAAATGTATAAGATAAGCTTCATATACCTTGTCATACTGAAAATACAAAGAATCTTTCAAAGATGAGTGGGATTGTATCAAAAGGATCCAGGAGGCAATTTGAAGAGACTAACATTTTGGAAAACATTTGGATTATCATCTAAAACTCAACATCCACATCCAATATGGCCCTGAATTTCTACTCACAGGTATGCTCTATGCTGTGTGCAGTCGCTCAGTCAGGTCCAACACTTTGCGACCCCAAGGACTGTAGCCTGCTAGGCTCATCAGTCCATGGGGATTCTCCAGGCAAGAATATTGGAGTGGGTTGCCATGCCCTCCTCCAGGGGATCTTCCCAACCTAGGGACTGAACCCAGGCCTCCCACATTGCAGGTGGATTCTTCACCATCTGAGCCACCAGGGAAGCCCAAGAATACTGGAGTGGGTAGGCTATTCCTTCTCCAGGGGATCTTTCCGACCCAGGAATCAAACAGGGATCTCCTGCATTGTGGGCGGATTCCTTACCAGCTGAGCGACCAGGTATACAATCCCCAAAACATGTACAAGAGAAAAAATGTGTAAGAATGTGTACTTGCTTGTACTCACTTGATTTTTTCAGAATACCAAAAACCTGGAAACAAAAAACCAAATGCCTGTCAGCAGGAGAGTGGAGGACAAATCACGCAATACTCAGAAGAGAATACTACACAGCAGTTGAAACCAATAAAGCACATGGCACGCAACAGTATGAATGAACCTTACCAGTACAACATCAGGATGTGGGCAGTTGCCAAAGTTACTGCGGTTTTTTTGCCCAACGTTGAGTTTAGAGTTGTTCATTACTTTAAAAAATAATCAATAGTAGAAAGAGGAAAAAAGACAATGCTTATGCTAAAAGTTTTAGATGTTTTAAAAGTCTGGTCAAAAACATTAACTGTTATAATGCAAATGAATATTGTTCACACCAATATTAGGTAACATTAAAGAAATTAAGGCCCAAAGTATTTTAAAAGCAAAATGCTGGTATAATGTTTTGGTTCCCTAAAACCAAATACATACATGCGAATTATCTGTTGAAATAAACGGCACCCACTTGAAAAAGTAACAAATATTTTTACAATCTTCTAGATTTCTAGTTTCCCTTTTTAAACTAATGTCCAGTATATTCTCTTTCTTTCTTATTCTTGTCATCCTAGTATACATCTAAGAATGAGCACTTTGTTTTCTTTAAAACTTTGTATATTTTGTACTCTATTAAAAAGACAAGTACTGTATTATATTATCGAAAGAAAACTATAAAAATTTCTTCCAGTGATATATTTAATGTGTGAGTATTTGGGCATTCTCAAAGTGAAGAAGGCAGTGGCGGTGGGTGGAGGCCGAGAGGAGACACCCCATGTCCAAGGTCAGTAGCGGCAGTCCTGGAGATACCCCACGTCCAGGGTAAGAGCAGCGACTGTGCTTTGCTGGAGCAGCCGTGAAGAGATACTCCACGTCCAAGGTAAGAGAAACCCCAATAAGACAGTAGGCGCTGAGAGAGGGCATCAGAGGGCAGACAGACTGAAACCACAATCACAGAAAACTAACCAATCTAATCACATGGACCACAGCCTTGTCTAACTCAATGAAACTAAGCCATGTGGTGTCGGGCAACCCAAGACGGACGGTCATGGTGGAGAGTTCTGACAAAACGTGGTCCACTGGAGAAGGGAATGGCAAACCACTTCAGGATTTGTGCCTTGAGAACCCCATGAACAGTATGACAAGGCAAAAAGATAGAACATTGAAAGATGAACTCCCCAGGTCGGAAGGTGCCCAATATGCTACTAGAGATCAGTGGAGAAATAACTCCAGAAAGAATGAATAGATGGAGCCAAAGCAAAAACAACACCCAGCAGTGGATGTGACTGGTGAGAGAAGCAAGGTCCCATGCTGTAAAGAGCAATATTGCATAGGAACCTGGAATGTTAGGTCTACGAATGAAGGCAAATTAGAAATGGTCAAACAGGAGATAGCAAGAGTTAATGTCGACATTCTAGGAATCAGCGAACTAAAATGGACTAGAAAGGGTGAATTTATCTCAAATGACCATTATATCTACTACTGTGGGCAAGATGCCTTAGAAGAAATGGAGTAGCCATCATTGACAACAAGAGTCCAAATGCAGTACTTGGATGCAATTTCAAAAATGACAGAATGATCTCTGTTTGTTTCCAAGGCAAACCATTCAATATCACAGTAATCCAAGTCTGTGCCCCGACCAGTAATGCTGAAGAAGCTGAAGTTGAATGGTTCTACGAAGACCTACAAGACCTTTTAGAACTAACACCCAAAAAAGATGTCCTTTTCATTATAGGGGACTGGAATGCAAAAGTAGGAAGTCAAAAAATACCTGCAGTAACAGGCAAATTTGGCCTTAGAGTTCAGAATGAAGCAGGGCAAAGGCTAATAGAGTTTTGTCAAGAGAATCCACTGGTCATAGCAAACACCCTCTTCAACAGCACAAGAGAAGACTCTACACATGGACATCACCAGATGGTCAACACCGAAATCAGATTGATTATATTCTTTGCAGCCAAAGATGGAGATGCTCTATACAGTCAGCAAAAACAAGACCAGGAGCTGACTGTGGCTCAGATCATGAACTCCTTATTGCCAAATTCAGATTTAAACTGAAGAAAGTAGGGAAAACCCATAGACCATTCAGGTATGACCTAAATCAAATCCCTTATAACTATACAGTGGACGTGAGAAATAGATTTAAGGGACTAGATCTGATAGACAGAGAGCCCGATGAACTATGGACAGAGCTTCGTGACATTGTACAGGAGACAGGGATCAAGACCATCCCCAAGAAAAAGAAATGCAAAAAAGCAAAATGGCTGTCTGAGGAGGCCTTACAAATAGCTGTGAAAAGAAGAGAAGCCAAAAGCAAAGGAGAAAAGGAAAGATATACCCACCTGAATGCAGAGTTCTAAACAATGGCAAAGAGAGCTAAGAAAGCCTTCCTCAGTGATCAGTGCAAAGAAAGAGAGGAAAACAGTAGAATGGGAAAGATTAGAGATCTCTTCAAGAAAATTAGAGATACCAAGGGAACATTTCATGCAAAGATGGGCTCCATAAAGGACAGAAATGGTATGGACCTAACAGAATAGAAGATATTAAGAAGAGGTGGCAAGAATACACAGAAGAACTGTACAAAAAAGATCTTCACGATCCAGATAATAACGATGGTGTGATCACTCACCCAGAGCCAGACATCCTGGAATGTGAAGTCAAGTGGGCATGAGGAAGCATCACTACGAAAAAGCTAGTGGAGGGGATGGAATTCCAGTTGAGCTATTTCAAATCCTGAAAGATGATGCTGTGAAAGTGCTGCACTCAATATGCCAGCACATTTGGAAAACTCAACAGTGGCCACAGGACTGGAAAAGGTCAGTTTGCATTCCAATCCCAAAGAAAGGCAATGCCGAACAATGCTCAAACTACCACACAATTGCACTCATCTCACACGCTAGTAAAGTAATGCTCAAAATTCTCCAAGCCAGGCTTCAGGTATATGTGAACTATGAACTTCCAGATGTTCAAGCTGGTTTTAGAAAAGGCAGAGGAACCAGAGATCTAATGCCAACATCCACAGGACCATCAAAAAAGCAAGACAGTTCCAGAAAAACATCTATTTCTGCTCTATTGACTGTGCAAAAGCCTTTGACTGTGTGGATCACAACAAACTGGAAAATTCTGAAAGAGATGGGAATACCAGACCACCTGACCTGTCTCTTGAGAAACCTGTATGCAGGTCAGGAAGCAACAGTTAGAACTGGACACGGAACAACAGACTGGTTCCAAATAGGAAAAGGAGTACGTCAAGGCTGTATATTGTCACCCTGCTTATTTAACTTATATGCAGAGGACATCATGAGAAACACTGGGCTGGAGGAAGCACAAGCTGGAATCAAGATTGCTGGGAGTAATATCAATAACCTCAGACATGCAGATGATACCACCCTTATGGCAGAAAGCTAACAAGAACTCAAGAGCCTCTTGATGAAAGTGAAAGAGGAGAGTGAAAAAGTCGGCTTAAAGCTCAACATTCAGAAAACTAAGATCATGGCATCCGGTCCCATCACTTCATGGCAAATAGATGGGGAAACAGTGGAAACAGTGGCTGACTTTATTTTTCGGGGTTCCAAAATCACTGTAGATGGTGACCGCAGTCATGAAATTAAAATATGCTTACTCCTTGGAAGGAAAGTTATGACCCACCCAGTCAGCGTATTAAAAAGCAGAGACGTTACTTTGCCAACAGAGGTCTGTCTAGTCAAGGCTATGGTTTTTCCAGTAGTCATGTACAGATGTGAGAGTTGGACTATAAAGAAAGCTGAGCTCCGAAGAATTGATGCTTTTGTTTTGTTTTGTTTTCATTTATTTTTATTAGTTGGAGGCTAATTACTTTACAATATTGTAGTGGTTTTTGTCATACATTGACATGAATCAGCCATGGATTTACTAAGATCTAAATGTAAGACCAGAAACTATAACACTCCTAGAGGAGAACATAGGCAAAACACTCTCCGACATAAATCACAGCAGGATCCTCAATGACCCACCTCCCAGAATATTGGAAATAAAAGCAAAAATAAACAAATGGGACCTAATGAAACTTAAAAGCTTTTGCACAACAAAGGAAACTATAAGCAAGGTGAAAAGACAGCCCTCAGATTGGGAGAAAATAATAGCAAACGAAGCAACAGACAAAGGATTAATCTCAAAAATATACAAGCAACTCCTGCAGCTCAATTCCAGAAAAATAAATGACCCAATCAAAAAATGGGCCAAAGAACTAAACAGACATTTCTCCAAAGAAGACATACAGATGGCTAACAAACACATGAAAAGATGCTCAACATCACTCATTATCAGAGTAATGCAAATCAAAACCACAATGAGGTACCATTACATGCCAGTCAGGATGGCTGCTATCCAAAAGTCTACAAGGAATTGATGCTTTGAACTATGGTGTTGGAGAAAAACTCTTGAGAGTCCCTTGGACTGCAAGGAGATCCAACCAGTCCATCCTAAAGGATATCAGTCCTGAATATTCACTGGAAGGACTAATGTTGAAGCTGAATCTCCAATACTTTGGCCACCTGATACAAAGAGCTGACTCATTTGAAAAGACCCTGATGTTGGGAAAGATTGAAGGCAGGAGGAGAAGGGGATGACAGAGGTTGAGATGGTTGGATGGCATCACCAACTCAATGGACATGAGTTTGAGTAAACTCTAGGAGTTGGTGATGGACAGGGAGGCCTGGCATGCTGCAGTCCATGGGGTCGCAAAGAGTCAGACATGACTGAGCAACTGAACTAATGTACATTAAAAAGCAATTCAATAACAACAAAAAACAGTTAGATGCTCTTTAGAAGATTATGAGGTATAAATATAGTATGTCCTTTTGGGTGTTTATCAAATTAGTTGAGAAGACAGAAAGTATAACACAAACAGTAAAACGAAAATGCAGAGGATTTAATAGGAAATATATGATTAAATGTCAAAAGGTTTCAGTAAACAAGCTATAAAATTTAACATGAGAATTCCCCATAGAACAATAATGATTAGAATACCTTCAAGGAAGAAATGGAACTGACAAAATATTTTTCAGATGAGTAACAAACATTCAGAAAATAGAGGTGAGAAAATCACATATAATTAGGGCCAAAGATTTTTCTTTAGAATGAAATAAATAAGAGTGTGTTCTCGAGATGATTTCTACAAGGTGGTAAAGAGGGAAGTTAGAAAGATAGGTTATCACTGAACTATAGAAGACTGTGAATACCAAACTAAGGGGCATGAAATGAAATTTAACCTGCTTGGATCTAATAGCACTGAAATGAAAGCATTCAACAGTCCTTCACTGACACTTGGGGAAATTAATATTTTAAACGCTTCTGGTTCCCCTAAAACACCAAAGAGGGAAAGGATGGATATAAAAATAAGCTTGATTTAACTTTACCAGCTTTTCCAAACTAATAACAAAATCACAAATGAATAATGTGAACTCTTCAACTGTTAAATTCTATTTATGAAATATGAGACTACTTTTTCTTTTGTTCTCTTCAAAGACTAAGCATGTATTTCAAGGTTGCAGGACATATTTCCCCCATCTTGGTACATGTCAGAGCCAGTTATTTCTGCAGCTTTGAAGTCGCTTCAAGGTCTGTCATTTTGTTAGCTCAGGGGATGAATGCCTGGGGTATTTTGTCCTCATGGATGCTATTTTTCCTTAATGCATCCCTGTTTAGAAATGATTTATGCACTGTATAGGGTATTTTAAGATTTAAGAAAAAAAAAATCAAAAGTCCCAAGTCAACCTTCATATATTTAAGGCATAATTTTCCACTCATCTATTTTGTATAAACACTCAAATTTGTTTTTGTATCAATCTGATCATTTTAAACTTTTTTTTTTTTTTTTGGCCATATCACAAAGCATGTGGGATCTTAGTTCCCCAACCAAGGATGGATAAAACTCGCCCCCACTGAAGTCAAAGTGTGCAATGTCGTAACCACTGGACCCCCAGGGAAGTCCCAATCTGATCATTTTTTTAAAAAAAAATTTTTTTCTGAGTAAATAGAGCATCCAATGTGAACTTGGTCATTGATAGTCAATTTTAGAAGAGAACTTTTTCTTTCAAAAAAAAAATGTACGGTGAAACAACTTTAATAGAAAAGCTGCATGAAGAGTACAAAGACTCTTATACACCTTCAATCCAGCTTCCCCAATGGTTAACACTTTACCTCATAAAATTTACATTCTCTCAGACACACACATTTTCTCCGAACATCTGAAATTATTAGGTTGGTGCCAAAGTAACTGCAGCTTTGGACTGTGAATTTTAAATCATTATAACTAGACTCAAATACACTTTTATTAATCAAAATAGGAACTATTACAATCAATACTTTTTTGCCAATGAGAAATAAACTGGTTTATTCCTGTGGTATAAATAATCTGTGCTTTGGGATTTGATGAACTCTTGGAAAGCATTTTTCTGCCTCCTGCTGGCTGTGAAAGTGTTTTCCCTGCAAAAAGTTGTCAAGATGCTTGAGGAAATGGTATTTGGTTGGCAAGAGGTCAGGTGAATATGGCAGATGGGACAAACTCAGAGCCCAATTCCCTCAACTTCTGAAGCGTTGGTTGTACGACGTGCAGTAGGTATGGTCATGGAGAAGAACTGGGCCCTTTCTGTTGACCAATGCTGGCTGCAGGCATTGCATTCAGGGCGTCTCATCAGTTTGCTAAGCATACTTCTTAGATGTAACGGTTTTGCTGGGATTTAGAAAGCTGGTCAGATGACCAGCAGACCACCAAACAGTGACTGTGACCCTTTTCTGGGGCAAGTTTGGCTTTGGGAAGTGCTTTGGAGCTTCTTCTCGGTTCAACAACTGCTACTAGACTGTCACTATTTCTAGGCCCTCTCAGAGATCAAAGCCAGGAAAACACTTGTAGGTATACACTCACATATATACATAAATCCTTACATATAGCCCACAGCTGGTTCAGTAATTAAAAGAACTGCATTTGTAATTGTAGTCTTAAGATCATCCAAAGAAAAAGGTTTTATTGCATTATAACAGTTCTGACATGACCTCACAAAAAACCTTCCTGGAGACAGAACAGATAATGGAAGAGAGCAAGGAAGATGACCTCCCCTCTACTGGCCCACTAGTCTGAGAAAGTGTCATCACAACTCACTTTGCTATATAGCAGAAAGCAACACAACACTAGAAATAAATTTCAGCAAAATTAAAATAAATAAATGGCATGCACACAAGCGCAATAATGGGTACTATTTGTCTTTTTGAAAAATGGTATAATAGCATAATCACTGCAATGTGGAAATTAAAACATTCTAAAGCACCGCTAAGTAAGATTTATAGAGTCTTCAAAAAGAAAGGATCAGAAGACACAAAAGGCCACATGTTGCAGAATCTCACATAAATGAAATATATAAACTGGACCAATCCATGGAGACAAAAAGACTACTTGCCAAGGGCTGGAAGGAGGGAGAAATGAGAAGTGGCTACTAATGTACAAAGGATTTCTTTTGGGGGTGATAAAAATGTTCTAAATTAGACAGTGGTGATGGTTGCAAACTATAAGTATATTAAAACCCACTGAATTATATACTTTAAAAGAGTAAATTTTATGGTATGTGGATTATTATCTCTATAAAAAAGGGAGGGTCAATAATTCAAGACTTCCTAATGGTATACCAAATGCTAACATTTGTGTTTTCTGTGTTGCCAAGCTTTCTGAGGCTTTTCTGTATACTGAACACAGCAACTAACATGTGATAAATAATACTGTCACTTAAATGAAAAGGTGCTCCATCAGAAAAGGTGAACCTGTCTAGAATATAATTGGAATTTTCAATTTTTCAGTTCATTAGCTGACAGAAGTACAGTAATCTTCTCGTAGCATTTGAACAGGTAGGTATGCTTTGGAGTTTCACTGTCAGAATTCTATCTCCTGTGGTTTGGGGAATATTTTATTCAGCAGATCTGCAGTGCATATCTGAGGACTCTATGCCAACACTGTCTCAATTTTACCCACAATCTCTGGCTTGCCGGCATCTCCCAGATCTGGGCTTGTTGTAAACTAAGACCAGTGTCCCTAACTTTTTCATCCAGTTGCAAATCAACATCTGTGGCAAGCCTCCTACTTATGATAGGAAGTGATTTTTTTTTTTTACTGTCATCATGCACTTGATCTCACCTAACAAAAGACACAATTAACTTTTTCTTCAATGTTAGCCATCTTCAATCAATACGACTAAAACAAAAAAAAAATATTATTCAAAATTCACAAAGATATGCAATTATAAAGTAAATTTGAATAATTAAATTTCCAAAATGATTTATTCCCAAGTCTAGGTATTTATACTTTTGAAGTCATTAAAGCTTAAAACTACACTTTTAAGACTTTGGGTATATTCTTTTCTTAAATAAAATACCAAATTTAGTCACAGTCATATAGAAACATTTAGTCATTCAGAATATTCAGAAGACCATAACCAACAAAATAACTCGCACCCCCTAAATACAGGAGGTGATTTTCTTCCCCCCCCCCCCAAAAAAAACCAGTTGTCTGGGAGAATATCAAGCACAAACAAGCAAGGACCAAATTAAGGATGACCTAACTGATCAATATTCCAATCCCAAAGAAAGGCAATGCCAAAGAATGCTCAAACTACCACACAATTGCACTCATCTCACACACTAGTAAAGTAATGCTCAAAATTCTCCAAGCCAGGCTTCAGCAATATGTGAACCATGAACTTCCAGATGTTCAAGCTGGTTTTAGAAAAGGCAGAGGAACCAGAGATCTAATGCCAACATCCACAGGACCATCAAAAAAGCAAGACAGTTCCAGAAAAACATCTATTTCTGCTCTATTGACTGTGCCAAAACCTCTGACTGTGTGGATCACAACAAACTGTGGGAAATTCTTCAAGAGATGGGAATACCAGACCACCTGACCTGTCTCTTGAGAAACCTGTATGCAGGTCAGGAAGCAACAGTTAGAACTGGACACGGAACAACAGACTGGTTCCAAATAGGAAAAGGAGTACGTCAAGGCTGTATATTGTCACCCTGCTTATTTAACTTATATGCAGAGGACATCATGAGAAACGCTGGGCTGGAGGAAGCACAAGCTGGAATCAAGATTGCTGGGAGAATTATCAATAACCTCAGACATGCAGATGACACCACCCTTATGGCAGAAAGCTAACAAGAACTCAAGAGCCTCTTGATGAAAGTGAAAGAGGAGAGTGAAAAAGTTGGTTTAAAGCTCAACATTCAGAAAACTAAGATCATGGCATCCGGTCCCATCACTTCATGGCAAATAGATGGGGAAACAATGGAAACAGTGGCTGACTTTATTTTTCGGGGTTCCAAAATTACTGCAGATGGTGACTGCAGCCACGAAATTAAAATATGCTTACTCCTTGGAAGGAAAGTTATGACCCACCCAGTCAGCATATTAAAAAGCAGAGACGTTACTTTGTCAACAAAGGTCTGTCTAGTCAAGGCTATGGTTTTTCCAGTAGTCATGTATAGATGTGAGAGTTGAGCACTGAAGAATTGATGCTTTTGAACTGTGGTGTTGGAGAAGACTCTTGAGAGTCCCTTGGACTGCAAGGAGATCCAACCAGTCCATCCTAAGGAGATCAGTCCTGGGTGTTCATTGGAAGGACTGATGTTGAAGCTGTAACTCCAATATTTTGGCCACCTGATGTGAAGAGCTGACTCATTTTAAAAGACCCTGATGTTGGGAAAGATTGAAGGCAGGAGGAGAAGGGGACGACAGAGGACGAGATGGTTAGATGGCATCACCGACTCAATGGACACGAGTTTGGGTAAACTCCGAGAGCTGGTGATGGACAGGGAGGCCTGGCGTGCTGCAGTCCATGGGGTCACAAAGAGTCAGACACGACTGAGCGACTGAACTGAACTGAACTAACTGATCAATGAAAGGCATACTATGAGGCTAAAAAACTGAGTGAATAATTAAATAACTAAAAAAAAAAAAAAAAAAAAAAAAACTTGGAGAAATGCCTAAAGATCAGAAAATTTCCATTGAGACATAGAATGTTGAAGTGGCAGGATATTAATTAGGCTTAATTAAGGTTTCATTTTCTGAAGAAGTATAATACAAAAGTTAGGAGCACAAACCCTAAAGTCAGGCATCCTGGGTTCAAACTTGGCTCTGCTACTTACTAGCTAGGAAACCTTAGACAAATCATTTAACATCACCATGCCTTGGTTTCCTCATGATAAAAAGTAACAATAGTAACTACCCAGTTAAGCTGCTGTAATGAACAAGTAATGTGACACAATGTTTGACCCATAGCACTCAGTATTATTTATCAGAGAATCCTACATTATTTCAGTTCCTTTTACAGGCTACTGGTATTTTCAACTCTACCATTTAAAAATGACCTGATGTCTGAATATCTAATCAGTTACATAAATTTGTAACTCTTTGAAATTTACATTTGGCTATATGGCAGGATACTGAAAACTGCTGACCTCATTCATATTTTAGCATTACCTCAGTGGTTGTTCTGAGGATAACAATCTATCTTGTTACTTTCACAGTCTACTGAGAGTTAATATTGTACCACTTCATATTAAATGCAAGAATCTTGCAACTGCCTTCTCTCAACATTATACTTCAATCATTGTATGTATTACATTTACACATGATATAAATATCACAATACAATGTTATAATTTTCACCTACACAGTCAAATGTATTTTAAAGAAACTGGGGAAAATAAATATACTTACCAACATTATTTTCCATTTTGAGTCCTATTCATTCCTCCAAAGACCCTAGTTGCCATTTGGCATCATTTCCCTTCAGCCTGAGGAACTCCCCTTAGCATTTCTTGTAGTGCAAGTCTGCTGGCAACAAAATCTCATTTTCATATGCCATGTTATTCTCTCTTTCCAAGTGTTGACTCTTCAATTTCTTCCTGCTATGGTCATTCTCCAGTGCCTTCAGAGAGCCATAGCAGTTTTGTATTTTGTCCAGAATTTATAATATTTTTCTGCAGGAAGATTAGTTCAATACAAGCTACTTCACTATTATCAGAAGCAGCTCATATTTTAAGATGCCAGAAAATTTTTAAACATTGAAAGGATATTCTTGGACATGTGACCATAGGTAAAAGATGGATTACACAACTTCAAAATGATAATATTCATGGCTATCACTATTATTCCATAAACTGATTCATAAGGTCTATTAGGTTATAATTCAGCAACCTAAATTATTTCAGCACTGTTATTTTTCCCACATAAAATATGTACACTTCACTTTGATCTTTGTACACTTGATAATGATCATATACCTAGAAACATAACCCTGTATTTGGTTGTTTCTTTTACTAGTTAGACTTTTGTTTTGGTTCTTATTTGTTTGCTTTATAAACAACAGAAAACAACTACAGTTCATTTCAGCAGAAAAGAAACAGTGCAAGAAAATCAAGTGGGTCACAGAGTCAATGGAAGCCTAGAAAATCAGACTCCAGAGAAACCAAAGGAGACAAGGTATGATGAAAATGCTATGGAACTCAGGTCCCATAACCCTTGAAACCCATGGAATACTCTTCCCCACTCTCCACCCCATACTGCCAAACTCTCAACTATTCCTGAGTCATCTAATATAATTTAACATCTTGTCTGTGTTGTTTTTAGTCACTAAGTCGTGTCTGATTCTTTGCAACCCCATGGACTGTAGCCCTCCAGTAGGCTCCTTTGTCCATGGGATCTCCCAGGCAAGAATGCTAGAGTGAGTTGCCATTTCCTTCTTCAGGGGATCTTCCCAACTTAGGGATCGAGGCTTTGTTCCTGCATTGCAGGCGGATTCTTTAATGCTGAGCCATCAGGAAAGCTCTAATTGAACATCTCCCACTCCCTCAGAAGTTGGTGTCCTGGATAGATCTGACGGGTTCACAGTCTAACTGCCAGGGGTGGAAAGGTAGAGCCTACCTCACCACACACTTGGTATTCCCCCAGAATGAGAAAGGATATGCAACTGCAAGTTAGTTCTGATATATTATTATTACTTATAAAATAGAAAGTATAAACGATTGGTGAGGGGTAAAACATCAAGAGCAAAATCATACACTGTCAGGATTTTGTAAAAGTAATATGTTGTGCTTGGTTCTTTCATGGTTCAGTACCTCTAATTATTTTGGAGTTAAAGCTACACCCAACTTAAAATCAAAAACACAAAGCTCTCATTTATAAAACAAATAAGGCAAGGAGGAATTAATTTCATTAGAAGAGGATTCTTGATTTTTCAAAAGTATTCACTGCTGGCTTCCTTCAAATAACTGGTTCCTCCAATACAATTAAAATAAGATTAGATTTATAAAACCCTCTTTTCTTCTACTATCTGAACCAGGACACAGGTTTTCACCATTCAGCTTTTGTATTTACACCCAGATCATCATTCTATTGCTTTATAGATTAATGCATTTTGGGGTGCTTGCCCTCACAGAATTTAAATAACTAAAATAAGTGGACGGACAGGAAACAATTGCTCTCTCGTGACTACTAAAATCAAGTTAATATGAACAGTAAAGTTGTGAAAGACTGAAAGTCAATCAGTACCTTGACTGGGGAGGCCATTTGTATTTCACAGACTAGGATTTTTGCGGGAGGCCTGCCCTGCATAGCTTGCAGGATTGTAGTTTCCTATCAGGGACAGAACCTGGGGTCACTGCAGTGAAAGCACTGGGTCCTAACCACTGGACAACCAGGGAATTCCCCTTGGATAGGCCTTTTTTATAACTCTGTAGAGAGAGAAAGTTAACTTGTAGAAAACTCATACATATAATAAAAGAAATGATTTCTGGCCAGAGACATGCAAACTGGCCAGTGATCACTACCCAGTGGATACTAATCAGCTTTGCCTATTCTGCATTGTACTTGTAAACCAGCATTACTCATTTGACTATGTTTACTTTGAACTGGCAACAATATTATAACTAGTGAGCTAAATAAGGGCTCCCCAGGTGGCTCAGTCAGGAAGATCCCCTGGAGAAGGAAATGGCAATCCACTCCAGTACCCTTGCCTGGGAAACCCAACGAACAGAGAAGCCTGGTGGGCCAGGCTCTTGGGGTTCATGGGGTTGCATAAGAGTCAGACACGACTTAGTGACTAAACAGCAACAAGAGTTAAAAAAATCTTTGACACAAGTTCATTCATATGTGTATAAAAGTCATGATCATATACTCCCATATTTTATCTCTTTACCTAGTTGTTTATTACAATGAAGAGCACAATTCATAGTCTGGCATCAAGAGTTTATTTTTTAACACGCACATGGTTAGGTAATCCTATTTTTTCAACTAAACATAGCTTAAATATCCACTAGTTAATAGCTTTCTCATAACAGACTTACAATAATAAAATCAATTTTTCACCAGAAAAGGCCATGTTCTTTTAAAGCCCTCACTGTAAGGGAGCCCTACAACTCAACTTCAAACATTCTTAAAGTAATTTGAAATAATGGTAATTAAATGCTTTTTAAAAATTCCCCTGGCAATGAGTTCTATTTAGTATGAAACTTAATTCATAGATGCATGTTTCACTTTTACATTTAATCCTACCTACAGAGTAATTTCCAAAGTGATATTTCCTGAAGCCAAAACCCAGACTTCATGTCTCTAGAATAATCTTGCCTTGTAGTGGTTTCAAATCAGTAAGTCTATATGCCCTTCCCAAAGTAGTTCTGACTGGCCCGGGCTTGTTGTAAATAGTTGGTCCAGTTAGACAGCTTTTTAAATGTCAACACACTTAATTCACATAATGTACAAGGAAAGTATTGTATTTTAAAACAAAGATGCATTTCCTCTTGTGAAATAAAGCTAATCATTTGAGGAGAGTCTGCTTAAGGGAAATGGGATAGTTTTACATTCTCTAGAAAAGAACTGAGAGGCTAGTTCATCTCACTATTCCCTCCCTTTATCCCATTTTTAAGCATGACCAAGAGATCAAATGTTTTATGTATGACAAAAAAAGAAACATATCATTAAAGGATGCAAACCTGCTAAATCTAAGTCATATAAGCCTGTGAGATTACCCAAAACTGTTCTTTTTATCTCTGAAGAATCAAATCGCTGAAGAATCAAATAATTTTATGTTAAATACAAATTTTTCAAGCTCTCAGGCATATTCCCTCTACAATTTTAAATAAATATACTTGATATGAAAAATAGCATTTTATCCAAATATCAAATATTATACTGAGTATTTGAACAGCAAACACAAACAGTGCTAATCCCAGTCACAGACTATGTTGTGAAATGTTAATGTATTTAAATTTTTTAATTATACATGGAATTAACTGAAATACTGCACTTTAAACAATTAGTTATTAATATTTCAGTCACATTAAATAACAAGTACATAGGAACAAGTGATACTCAATGTACAAAATTTTCAAAAGCAAACTGTACATTGTGGGAAGTCTGGTTTTTGCTTCTGAAAAATGCTAACTGCAAACAATCCAGTCTACACAGATATTCACAGAAGTGCTAAATAACTCTTTTTAAGGAACACACTAAATGATGATGCCATAAGAACTGAAAAATAGGAGGAAATACACTGGTAATTTATACCTCTTAATCAGGCCAAATTAATAAGCCAGACTTAATTAACAGCCATGTTTCACAATATTTTTCAAGAACAATACAAGGTATTAAATTACTGAAAATCCTTGTCCCAGTTTTATATTAATTTTTAGCATGACCACGATTTAAAATAAAACAAACATCACAATATTAATATTCTAAAAAGCGCTCAGAAAATGAATTACTTAGCTTACACTGCCTATAGACAGACCAGAGCTCTAATCTAGCAGGATGACAAAATCAGGATGCAGATACATATTGCCGATGATGTTCACAGTAGCCATGTAGGGAAACTGCCTACTCTACCAAACCTACTCCAAGAAGAGCTAGTCACAGGATATGCCATGAAAACAACATGTGTTTTGAATAATTCCTTTCCAACTGCCCACACCACATACCACATATTGGGCTGGGAATGGGTACTGACATAGTCTGGAGATCGCTAAGCATCCTAGCTACACTGGGCAAGGGGAAGCAGAGGGACAGGATTGGTAGAGGAAACACTACTCAAACAAAACAGTGAAAATCTCCGAGGCCAATCTAATCCTCCGAATCTCTATGTCTCTCTCTGAGGAACTATGGATACATCAGACAGTTTAGAGCAGGAAGAACAGCTGAAAGACTTATTACACTGGTCTCTGCCCCAAATTCTGACACAGAGCTCATAAAAGCCCTATAAACAGGGGTGCCAGGAGAATCTTTTTGTCCTCATAGTTAGTCTTTGACCCCAGTTTCCAGCAGAAAGCTCCTAAAACTCTTAAATTTCCTAAGTGATAAGAGCACTGAGAGCACCTTTTATTTGCATATTTGATCTCTGACCCCAGTTCCTGAAAGAGGACTCTGAAATCCCTTGGAATTCTCTGGATGACAGAAGTGTCTTTGGCTCTGATGAGGCAACCCTGAGTAGGCTTCTGGAGGGCTTTTGGATTGGGCTGGTCACCGGAGAGACCAAACTATGATTGGAAGTTTGGAATTTCCATCCCCACCCCCTATTCAATAAACAGAGGAAAGGAGCTGTAAATTAAGTTAATAACTGATCACACGTATAAGGCAAAGCCTCCATAAAAATTTCAGTATTATGGGATTTAGAGAGCTTCCAGACTATGCTAGTGAACACATCTAGGTACCAGAATGGTGATGCTCCCCAATTCCACAGAGACAAGATCCTATACTCAGGACCCTCTCAGAACTTGCCCTATGTATCCCTTCATCTGGCTACCTGTGTCCTTTATTTCATCCTTTATTATATGATAAAATTGGTACATGTAAGTAGCTGTTTCCCTGAGTTCCATAAGCTGTTCAAAAAAAAAAAAAATCCAAGGGAGAGGAGGACCAGGGATATACAATTTGTAGTCAAGATGGACAGAAGATACAGGTAATCAGGGAACCAAGCACTTGCAATTCCTTTGCTAAAAAGAAAAAAATAAAAGGAGGAGCTGGGATTTCCCTGGCAGTCCAGTGGTTAATACTCTGTGCTTCCACTGCAGAGGGTATAGTTTGATCCCTGGTCAGTAAACTAAGATCCTGCATGAAGCGGCCAATAAATACATAAATAGTAGAAACAAAAAATTAGACTGGCAGGCAATAAATAAGTAAATAAAAAGTACAAAGTAAAAACTGGACTGGTAGGCATATGAAGCTGTGTTAGGAGAGGGAAGGTATGGTACAGGATGAGGGGAAATGTATCAGTTCAGTTCAGTCTTTCAGTCTGTCCGAGCCAATGAACTGCAGCACAATAGGCCTCCCTGTCCATCACCAACTCCCAGAGGATACCCAAACTCCTGTCCATTAAGTTGGTGATGCCATCTAACCATCTCATCCTCTGACGTCCCCTTCTCCCCGTGCTCTCAATCTTTCCCAGCATCAGGGTCTTCTCAAATGAGTCAGTTCTTTGCATCAGGTGGCCAAAGTACTGGAGTTACAGCTTCAACATCAGTCCTTCCAATAAATATTCAGGACTGACTTCCTTTAGGATGGACTGGTTGGATCTCCTTGCAGTCCAAGGGACTCTCAAGAGTCTTCTCCAACACCACAGTTCAAAAGCATCAATTCTTCAGTGCTCAGCCTTCTTTATAGTCCAACTCTCACATCCACACATGACTACTGGAAAAACCATAGCCTTGAATAGACAGACCTCTGCCGGCAAAGTAATGTCTCTGTTTTTTAATATGCTCTCTAGGTTGGTCATAACTGTTCTTCCAAGGAGCAAATGTCTTTTAATTTCATGGCTGCAGTCACCATCTGCAGTGATTTTTGCAGCTCCCCCAAAACAGTAACTCTCACTCTCAACACTCTCACACTGTTTCCACTGTTTCCTCATCTATTTGCCATGAAGTGCCATGAAAACATGAATGGGATCTGCAAAAATGAAAATTCCTTCAAATGGTTTAAAAGACTTGTGAGAGAATTCTATTCTTTTCAAAATTGCTGTTCCATAAGCATATAAAAAGCTCTAAATTACTGTGCATTTTTTATAAATCATACAAAAAGAGTCATAAAGGCATAATGTATATTTTAAATACAGTAAACATATAATAAAACATAAAAATGAATAATGAAACAAATATTCATCCATCCACACATCTTAAGAAGCAGAAGACAATTACCAATACTGAAGACACCAGTGTATCCTCTCCTACTCTCTACTTCAGGCAAATACTATCTTGAATTCAGAATTAATCATGCCCCTACTCTTCTTTATGGTTTTACCAGATGTGTATGAAACTCTAAATAATAGGATCTTTACATATTTAAAATTATGAAATTAGGATCATACTGTATGTGTTATGACTTACTTTTTTCACTCAACATTATATTTTTTATATCCAGTTATGTTCACATGTGTTGTTACGGCCCGTTCATTTTCAACATTCTCTTACTGACAGACAAATGGATGCTTCAAGTTAGAAGCAGTGCTTATGAACATTCTTATACACCTCCTGATTTAACTGGATTTCCATAAGAGGGGAATTGTTGCACTATGTTTCTAGACTTTATGGTCATGCTGTATTACTACCCCACTGTATCAACTAAAAGAAACCAAGACACTTATGCAGGGTCATAGAGCTAGGTAGTAGAGTTAAACCTATAAACTTTACTTCTCTTACTTAAAGGAAAAAACTCAAGGTTAGGTAACTCATACTCCTGGAAACAATTATCAAAGGGAATCCTGAGAGTAAACAGATCAGAATAGGGAGCCCAGAGATAAACCCACACACCTACAGTCAACTAACCTTTGACAAAAGAGGCAAGAATAGACAATGAAGGAAAAAAGTCTGTTCAACAGGCATTGCTGGGAAAGCTGACCAAATGCATGTAAATCAATGAAGTTGAACACTCTCACCTCATACGCAGAAATGAACTCAAAATGGCTTCAAAACTTAAATGTAAGACACTACACCACAAAACTTCTGGAAGAGAAGAGAGGCAAAACATTCTCTGACATACAATGTAGCAGTCGTTTCTTAGGTCATTCTCCCAAGGTAACAGGGAAAAAATAAACAAGTAATAAACAAACAAATAGATCCCAAAATAAACAAGTGGGATCTAATCAAAAGTCTTAGAAGAAAAAAAACATAAACAAAATAAAAAGACAATCTACAGAATGGGAAGAATATTTGCAAATGATATAACCAACAAGGGCTTAATTTCCAAAATATTCAAATAGCTCATACAGCTCAATAACGACAACAACAATCAAAAACTAGGCAGAGTATATAAACAGACATTTCTCCAAAGAAGACATACAGACGGCCAAAAAGCACATGAAAAGATGTTCACCATGGCTAACTAATTGAGAAATCCAAAATCAAAACTATAATGAGGTATCACTTCATACCAATCAAAACAGCTATCATCAAAAAGTCTACAAATGATAAATGGTGGAGAGGGTATGGGAAAAAAGGAACCATCCTACACTGTTGGCAGGAATGTAAACTAGTGCAGCCATTATGGAGAAAAATATGGAGATTCCTTAAAAAACTAAAAATAGAGTTACCATATGATCCTGCAATCCCACTCCTGGTCATATATCCAGAGAAAATTCTAATTCAAAAAGATACATTCACCCCAGTGTTCACAGCACAACTATTTACAATATGCAAGACATGAAATCAACTTAAATGTCAATCATCAGATGAATGAATAAAGAAGATGTGATATATATATATATATATACACACAATGGAATATTAGCCATAAAAGATAGTGAAACAATGTCACTGGTAGCAACATGACTGGACCTAGAGATGATCATATGCAGTGAAGTAAGTCATAGAAAAAATATGGTATCATTTACATGTGAAATCTAAAAATTATATAAATGAACTTATTTACAAAACAGAGTCACAGATGTAGAAAACAAACCTACGGTTACCAAAAGGGAAGGGAGGGAAGAAGAGATAAATTAGAGGAGTTTGGGATTAGCAGATACAAATCACTATATATAAAATAGATAAACAACAAGGTCCTAATGCATAGAACAAGGAACTATATTCAGTATCTTGTAGTAACTATAGTGGAAAAGAATCTGAAAAAGAATCATTTTGCTGTATACTAGAAGCTAAAAACATTGTAAATTGTCTATACTTCAATAAAAAATAGATAGAATTCTGATAGGTAATATTTTATCTTGTTTTACACAAAATTGAAAGAGGAGGTGCCAGTAGCTGACTCCAGTCCATTCTACTTCTTAACTACTCTTGGCAACTTGATTACATGACATTCACATGACCACAACCTTCATCTTGTTAAAATAGTCTGTACTTCATAATTCCTTAAAATTCCAGCCAAATACTTTATAGTTAAATATGCTGGGATATATGTAAATCATGTGTGTATGAAATAATAAAATAGCAGGACTTCCCTGGCAGTCCAGTGGCTAAGACTCCATGCTCCCAATGCAGGCAAGAGGGGTTCAATCCCTAGTCAGGGAACTAAGATACTGCATGCCATGCAGCATGGCCAAATAAAATAAATTAATAATAATAATAATAAATAATAGTAAAGCACTATTCATTGTGATCACATTTTAAGTAAAATTACAAGCACCTTAATTTCTTTCATGACTAAATTTGACTTTGGAAATTCTGTTTAAGACTCACTGAAGTGAATGTAATAATCATCTTCAAATTACTCTGTATTCATTTTAGAAGTTAAGAATAGTTTCAAAAATTGTTTTGCATGTCATTCAAACCAACCAAATAATTTCCAAGATATGTAACATTATTCCTGCATTTAAAAAAGAGTACGAACCCAAACTTTTCTTTTTATTACCTAAGTCAACTGATCACTCCTTAGCCCTGGACAATCTTGCAATTTAAAAATATTTATGTGAAGAGGACTCTGGGAAAATGGCAGAGTAGGAGGAGACACCAGAAATCAATCTGTCTCCCTACCTGGATGACAATTACATTAGCAAAATCTTTCTAATACAAGGAACTCTGGAGTCAGCTGAAGGCTTCCAACTTCCAGGGAAAACTTTAAATATACAATATCAGTTAATTTTAGTCACTAGCAGCTACCATCCCCTAGCCACATAGCAGGCAGCTGTGTACATGTTCATGGAGCCACTTACACACGGCTTATGGGGGCAAGGTGGAGTAAAACAACTCTGTCCTTCAAATATTGGGCATCTGTGATTCGATCACTGATTCTCCTTCTCAGACAAACAAGTGGGCAGTCAATGTTGCTGCACCTTCTCTCACTGATGCAAGCCCCTCTCCCTCTGGCTAAAGTGACTTCCCAAAGATATAAACAGGCAGGGCCCCAGGCTTCCCAGGTGGCACTAGTGGTAAGGAATCCACCTGCCAATGTAGGAGACATAAGAGACGCAGGTTCGGTCACTAAGTCGGGAAGATCCCCTGGAGGAGGACATGGCAACCCACTCCAGCATTCTTGCCTGGGAAATCCCATGGACAGAGGAGACTGGTTGGCTATAGTCCATGCAGTCACACAAAGTCAGACACAAATGAAGCAACTTAGTATACACACACACCCCAGACATCCCTGGTGGTACAGTGGATGAGAGTCCGCCTGCCAGGGCAGGGGACATGGGTTCAATCCCTGCTCCAGGAGGATTCCACATGCCACAGAGCAACTAAGCCCATGCACCACAACTACCAAAACCCACGCACTAGAGTCTGTGGTCCACAAGAGAAACCACCACAGTGAGAAGTCCTTGCACCTCAAGAAAAAGTAGCCCCTGCTCACTCAATGAGAGAAAATCCACAAGCAGCAACAAAGACCCAGGCAACCATAAATAAATTAATTAATTAAAAAAAAAAATAAAGAGGCAGTGCCCTTTTTCACCCCCCTTACATTTTTTCCCTATTTCTTCTTTTAGGAATCAAATAGTAAAGACTAGGATATTCACAAACCTCTGATATACAAGAAAAATTAGAAAGTGACCACACATGTCAAGAGAAAGGTACAAAAAAAATCTGAATACACATTAAGTTTACACCTCAATCTGATTTTCAACATAGACAGGTCACAACAATCAAAACACAAAAACAGCAAATCCTGGAAAAGGCAGACAATCTCATTTCCAGAGTTACACTATTAGAGTCAAATGTCCAGTGCTCAACGAAAAACCACAAGGCATACAAAGAAAGAGGGAAAGTTTGGCCCATTTAAAGCGAGAAAAATATAAATCAAGAGAAACCACCCCTGAAAGACGTAATGGTAGACATACTAGATGACTTGAAAACAACCGTCTTAAATATGCTGAAAGAATCAAAGAAAAATGTAGACAAAGTCAAGAAAACAATGTGTGAACAAAATGAAAGCATCAATAAAAAGAAAGACAATCTAAAATAAATCGAAAATAATGATGCTGAAAAGTATAGTAACTACAAGGAAAAATTCAGCAGGTGGAGTCAAAGGCAGGCTTCAGCAAGAAGGCAGAAGAATCACTGAACTTGAAAATCAGACAATGGAAATTATTAAAACTCACAAAAAGAAAGAAAAAAGATTTAAAAAAAGTAAACACAGTCTAAGGGACCTATGGAACACCATTAAGTAGACTAATAAACGCATCATGGAAGGCCTAGAGGCAGAACACAGGAGAAAAAGGCAGAGAATATTTGAAGAAATGATGACTGAAAACTCCCCAAATTTAAAGAAAAACATGAAATTAACATCCATGAAATTCAACAAATGCCAACTGAGATGAATTCATAAGATCCAGACTGAGACATATCATAATGAAACTTTAAAAAGAGAGAATCTTAAAAGCAGCAAGTGAGTCATCACATTAAAGGGATCCTCAGTAAGATTATACGCAGACTTCTCATCAGAAATTTTGGAGGCCAAAAGACATTCAACATGATAAAGAAAAAACTGTCACCCAAGAATCCTATTTCTAACCAAACTGTCCTTCAAAAGTGAAGGGGAGATTCAGACATTTCCGGATAAACAAAAGTACAAGGTATTCATGACCACTAGACCTGTCCTACAAGAAATATTCAAGGGAGTCCTGCTAGATGAAATGAATGGAGAAGGCGATGGCAACCCACTCCAGTACTCTTGCCTGGAAAATCCATAGACAGAGGAGCCTGGTAGGCTGCAGTCCTCTGGGTCGCTAAGAGTTGGACACAACTGAGCAACTTCACTTTCACGCACTGGAGAAGGAAATGGCAACCCACTCCAGTGTTCTTGCCTGGAGAATCCCAGGAATGGGGGAGCCTGGTGGGATGCCGTCTATGGGGTCTCACAGAGTCAGACACAACCGAAGCGACTTAGCAGCAGCAGCATCTGCATATCTGAGGTTACTGATATTTCTCCTGGCAATCTTGATTCTACCTTGTGCTTCCTCCAGTCCAGCATTTCTCATGATGTCCTCTGCATATAAGTTAAATAAGTAGGGTGACAATATCCTGCCTTGACGTACTCCTTTTCCTATTTGGAACCAGTCTGTAGTTCCATGTCCAATTCTAACTGTTGCTTCCTGACCTGCATATAGGTTTCTCAAGAGGCAGGTCAGGTGGTCTGGTATTCCCATCTCTGTCAGAATTTTCCACAATTTATTGTGATCCAATAATCTCCTTATCAGTAATTATTTTAAATGTAAATATAAGAAAGCAGTGGCAGTTATACTAATGTCAGACAAAACATACTTTAAAACAAAAAAGGTTACAAGAGTCAAAAATATATGTTTAAAAAAGCTTCCATACAAGAAGATACAATTATAAACATTTACACACTAATGACAGACCGTTAAAATATATGAAGCAAGAATTGACAGAACTGGAGAGAGAAAAAGACACTTCTAAAATACGGTTGAGGACTTCAATATCCCGCTCACAATAATGGATAGAACAACGAGAAAGAATATAACTAAGAAATTGAAAACTAAATGCAACAAACCATCCAAATCTAACAGACATATACAAAACACTCAGCCCAACAACAATGGCATATACATTCTTCAAGTATACACAGAACATTTTCTAAGACCCACTATATATTATGCTACAAATTAAAACTCAAAAGGCTTTAAAAGATGTAGCTCATACAAAGTATATTTTCTGGCCACAATGAAATAAAGTTAGAAATCAGTAACAAGAGTCCAACTGGAAAAATAAAAAAATTGTAGAAATAATACACTTTAAACAACCAATATTTCAAAGGAAAAAATCACAACGAAAGTTAGAAAATACTTAAAGACAAATGAAAATGAAGATACAACACACCAAAACATATGGGTTGCAGCAAAAGCAGTGCTGGGGGGAATTTATAGTTATAAACGTTTACGTTAAAACACAAGGTACATTTCAAATCAACAACTTAATTTTACAACTGAAGGAACCAGAAAAAGAACAAAACTCCTCTAAACCCAAAGCTAGCAAAGGGAAGAAATAATAAAGATTAGAACAGAGGTAAACGAATAAAAAACAGAAAAATAATCGGAAGAAGTCAATAAAAACAAAAAGTCAGGTTTTTTTTAAAAGTCAACAAAATTGACAAAAAAGAGGAAAGACCAAATTACTAAAATCAGAAATGAAGCTGAGGACATAACTACCAATTCTTCAGAAATAAAACATACTTAGACTACTGGGAATAATTGTACACCGAAAAATCGGTCACTTAAATGAAACAGACAAATGCCTAGAAACATACAAACCTACCAAGACTCACTCCTGAAAAAACAGAAAATCTGAACAGACCTATAACTAGTAAGTAGATTGAATCAATAATAAAATCTCCCAATAAAGAAAAGTCCTGGACCTGACAGATTCAAAGGTTAATTCACCAAACACTTGAAGAACTAATACTAATCCTTCTCCAAATTGAAGAAAATACTAATCCTTCCCCAAAACTGAAGAAAAGTGAACACTTTTTTTTTAAAGTGAACACTTCTTAACAAATTCAATGAGGCTAGCATAACCCTGAAAATAAACCCATGCAGAGACACTACAAGAAAACTACAGACCAGTATCTGTCATGAATATTGATGTGAAAACCGTTACAAAACACTAGCAAACAGAATTCAACAGAATATTAAAAGGATAACACCAGGACAAAGTAGGACTTATTACTGGAATGCAAGGATTGTTTGACTGATGTAATGCACATTTATGTAATAAAGAAAAAAAGCACACAATCATCTCAATTGATGCAGAAAAGTATTTGACAAATTTCAAAACCCTTGAATTATAAAAACACTCAACAAAGTAGAAATAGAAGGAAACTACTTCAGATAAAAAAGTTGTATATGGAAAACCCACAGCAAATATACTCAATAGTACAAGACTAAAATCTTTCCCTCTAAAATCAGAAACAAGGTAAGCATGCCCACTTTTAGCATTTCTATTCAACATAGTACTGGAAGTTCTAGCCAGAGCAATTAGGTATGAAAATGAAATAAAAAGCATCCAAATTGAAAGGAAGAAATAAAATAATCTGTTTGCAAATATGATCTTATATGGAGAAAACGCTAAACACTCCAGAATAGAAAACTGTCAGAATAAATGAAATCAGCAAAGTAACAAGATACAAAGTCAACAGGCAAAAATTATTTGTATTTCAACACATCAACAATGAAGAATCTGAAAAAGAAATTACAAAATCAATGCCATTTATAATGGCATCAAAAAGAATACTTAGGAATTAAGAAAGCAAAAGACATGTTCAATGAAACAACAATGCTGAAAGAAATGAAGAAGACAAATAAATGGAAACATATCTCATGGTCACGGATTGGAAGATTTAATATAGGCAATGTCAATACTACCCAAAACAACCTTTGGGTACTACAGATTCAACACAATCCCTATTAAGGTAGGAGGTAGATGGACTCCCCTCCCCTGAGGGTAAAGCAACTGGAGATTCAAACTCTATTGACTGAAACTCCAAGACAAGAAAAGTAGGACAATTAAGGGAGGAGGCTGGACCCTGCACAGAACACATACTTCTCATTACTGAAGTCAGGAGACCTCCTAACCACACAAGCACAGAAAACACTCCTTGGAGGCCAAAGGGGAATTATGTCAAGGGATGTTCTACTCAGATGCCTTTTCAGTAAAATCCATCTCGGCTAAGAGATGCATGTGCACAAATGGGAGGATCCTGAGATATACCAAATATGGACTGTGAACCAGGTAATTCAAAATGATTGGCCAAAGGAAACCGGGAAGAAATACCCTAGAAGAGTAATTCTAACTGCCTCGAGGGCATGACTCAGTGACTCTCTCTCTCTCTCTCTCTCTCTGAGTCGACCCTTGTGTCTATCCACAGGCACTGTATTCTTTTTTCCTCTTAAACACTTCACTTGTTTCACTGCTTTCCATCTTTGTAGGAATTCTTTTCTGCAAAGCCAAAGGACCAGGGCCCTTGTCACTGACCTCTGGTCTAGTGGATAGTATCTGGTACTTTCACCCCTATGACCCAGCCCAGCCTTCAGCTGGGAACCCAAGCCCCGTTCCAAGTCACTGCAGGCCGAGGCCACCCGAGATCACTGTCAAAATCCCAATGACATATTTTGCAGAAATATTAATAGAAAGACTCAACTTAAATTTTAAATGGAATCTCTAGAAACCCCAAATAGCCAAAACAAATGGAAAAAAAAAAAAAAAAACCTCAAAACTGAAAGGCTCATAGTTCTGTTGCTGCTACTGCTAAGTCTCTTCAGTCGTGTCCGACTCTGTGCGACCCCATAGACGGCAGCCCACCAGGCTCCCCCATCCCTGGGATTCTCCAGGCAAGATCACTGGAGTGGGTTGCCATTTCCTTCTCCAATGCATGAAAGTGAAAAGTGAAAGTGAAGTTGCTAGTCGTGTCGGACTCCTAGCGACCCCATGGACTGAAGCCTGCCAGGCTCCTCTGTCCATGGGATTTTCCAGGCAAAAGAGTACTGGAGTGTGGTGCCATTGACTTCTCCGCATAGTTCTGTTAGGTAGTTAGAATTGGAAAAAGGAATCCAGAATGGTGGTGGCTGAAAGACAAGGAAGGGAAAAGCCCGCAAAAATAGAACAAAGGAAGGTACGAGGACCGGAGTGAGGACCTTAGGAAGAACAAACAGCACTCCTGGCTAGCCCAATTTACATAGGGAAAGCTCAGGGGGAGGAAAAGACATATAAAAAGAGGAGCCAAAGGGCTGGGGGTCTCTCTCCTGCGCGCACGTGCTCTCTCTCTTTCTCTCTCTTCTCTTCATGTCTTTTGGATCAGCATGCCCTCACACCTCAAGGATGTATTTTCCTTTAATTTCTAAATAAAACTGAGCTGTAACACAGAGCTGTAACACTGTCCGAGAGCTGTGGCGCTCAAGGGCTTTAACATCTGTCGCTTCAAATTTTTGTTGTGACAAGACAGAACCGAGGAAATGACACACTCCCCTGACAGTTCTTAATATCAAAACTTATTACAAAGCTAGAATAATTCAAACAGTGCAGCACTAGCATAAAAACAGCTACATAGACCAACAGAACAGAATAGAAAGCCCAGAAATAAACTGTCACATAAAATGTCAAATTTTTGACAAATGTGCCAAGACCAATTAATGGGGAAAAGGACAAGTTTTTTTAACAAATGGTGCTGGCAAAACATCATATCGATGGGCAAAAGAATGAAGTTGGACCCTTACTTAAAACCATATATAAAAATTAACTCAAAATGGGTTAAGGACTTAAATCTGAGAGACCTAGAACAATAAAAGACTTAGAAAAAACATAGGAACAAAAGCTTCACAACGTTGGTCCTGGCAACAATTTCTTTGGTATGATAGCAATGGCACAGAAAACAGACAATTTGAAAGTTGATGTTAATGAATTTGAAGTTAATGAAAATTTTTAAATTTGGGGCATCAAAGGACATTACCCTTAGTAAAATAACACATTACTTAAAAAATCATCCATTAATACATGATCCATTCAATGGGCAAGATAGGCCTACGGATTTTAATGTGGCAGAATAGGAAATATTCAATGATATTTTTTTCAGGTTACATTTTGCAAATAACCTTTGAGAAACTACCACTTGTGTAGTTTAACTTAGTATCAAAGATGAATATTACCTGAAAGAGTTATTTAAAACACTATGCCTTTACACACTGAGGAAACCAGATCTGAAAGAGACACGTGCACCCCAATGTTCATCGCAGCACTGTTTATAATAGCCAGGACATGGAAGCAACCTAGATGTCCATCAGCAGATGAATGGATAAGGAAGCTGTGGTACATATACACCATGGAATATTACTCAGCCATTAAAAAGAATTCATTTGAACCAGTCCTAATGAGATGGATGAAGCTGGAGCCCATTATACAGAGTGAAGTAAGCCAGAAAGATAAAGAACATTACAGCATACTAACACATATATATGGAATTTAGAAAGGTGATAACGATAACCCTATATGCAAAACAGAAAAAGAGACACAGAAATACAGAACAGACTTTTGAACTTTGTGGGAGAATGTGAGGGTGGGATATTTCAAAAGAACAGCATGTATACTATCTATGGTGAAACAGATCACCAGCCCAGGTGGGATGCATGAGACAAGTGCTCCGGCCTGGTGCACTGGGAAGACCCAGAGGAATCGGGTGGAGAGGGAGGTGGGAGGGGGGATCGGGATTGGGAATACATGTAAATCCATGGCTGATTCATATCAATGTATGACAAAACCCACCGAAAAAAAAAAAAAAAAAAAAAAAAAAAAGGGAAAAAAAAAAAAACACTATGCCTTAAAAAAAAAAAAAAAAGTTAACTATCCAGAGATCTACAGAGTAAAAAGGCAACCCACACAATTGAAGAAAATATTTACAAACCATATATCTGATAAGGTATTAAGACAGAGAATATATAGAGAAGTTCTAAAACTCAACATCAGAAAAACCAAAGAATCAGATTTAAAAAATGGGCAAAGGATTTTAGTAGACATTTCTCTAAAGAAGATATAGGAGTGGCCAAAAGGCACATGAAAAGATATTCAAACCACTAATCATTAAGGAAATGCTAATCAAAACTAGAAGGACATACCATTCCATAGTATTAGAATGGGTGCTACAAAAAACAGAAAACAAAAAGTGTTGGCAAGGATACCGAAAATCAGAACCTGTGCAATGCTGATGGGAATGTAAAAGGGTGCAGCTGCTAATGGAAATATGGCAGTTACTCAAAAATTAGAAGTAGCATTACCACATAATGTAGGAATTCCACTACTGGGTATATACCTTACAGAGCTGAAAGCAGGGTCTCTAAGAGATATTTCTACACCCATGTTCGGTGCAGGGCAGTGTGCGCACGCTCAATTGTGTCCAACTCTCTGCAACCTCATGGGCTCCTCTGTCCATGGAATTTTCCAGGCAAGAATACTGGAGCAGGTTGCCATTTCCTTCTCCAGGGTATCTTCCCAACCCAGGGATTGAACCCATGCCTCCTGCAATGCAGGCTGATTCTTTACCTCTGAGTCACCACTACACCAATGCTATGTAAAGCTCATATTGCTATGTGAGCAGATACCTAAGCCAACAGTAAGGGCACATTAGGTTACTCTCCAAATATTACTTTGCTAGTTTCAATTAAAGGGAATCAGATTACAAAACTGTTACACAAAAAAAGCCTAAAAGTTTAATTGTATTTCATTAAGGAAAACATTAAAATGAATTATTTTTAACTAGATGCATACAACTTTTATATACACTATAGATAAAATTAACAGGAGGTTAAGTAATTTCATAGTGTAAAAGTATAAAATCTTCTAAGTTCCAAAATACCTATAGTATAAAGAGCCAATATTCAAGTTTAGGGATCTGAAACTTAACACTCCTTTAATAGCTCTGCTGAAAGTTGTTAGAATGGTATTTCAAGTATTTTCTCTAATTTGAATTAAACATTATCTAAAAAATGCTAAGCTGGGGAAAAAATGCTAAGAACATCTCCAAATCCAGCATAACAGTTCAATGCTCTATTGTTTGTTGCTTTAACAAAATGAATGCTTACAACGAATTCAGAAACCACCTGGAGATTCAAACTCACAATGAAACTGCAATGGCAAATTATGCTACTTGACATTAGTTATTACTAGAGACGGTTCTTTAAGAAGGCAGAGAAGACAGACAACCTTATTATTAGTATAATTGGAAACATGCTGATACTTCCACCTACTTCTCTCTTCCAACATATATTACCTGTGAAATGTTCATCATTGATGCATTCCTTCATCTGATTAACAAGGGGAAAGGGAAAGTGTTACTTGCTCAGTCGTGTCCTCCTGTTTGCGACCCCATGAACTGTAGCCCTCCAGGCTCCTCCATCCATGGGATTCTCCAGGCAAGAATAATGGAGTGGGTTGCCATTGCCTTCTCCAGAGGATTATCTCGACCCAGGGATCAAATCCGGGTCTCCCACATGGCAGGCATATTTGTTACCATCTGAGTCACCAGGGAAACCCAATTAACAAGGGGAACTAACTCTGAAGAGAGTGAGGCCTGTGAACTGCTAGACAGGAGACTATGGTTGTGTGCATCTGGGTTGGTGGACAGAGGCATACATGTTTGTAGCCTTACTGGAGTATGGAGATTTCCCAGCCTGCTAAAAGACTGTGACGAGAATTCTGCTTACAAAAGTTCTTCCTTGTAAACTCACTGTAAATCAAGGACAGAAATTATGAGATTTTTAAGAACAACAACAGGGGGAAATATTTTTCTCTTAGCAGCTAGTAGAAGAATTCATTTAGTGGAATACAGAAATTTTAAATAAGGGTTTGAGGTGAAAGTCAATACTCTGAGAAACAAGATTTGGGGAATAATGCATACCTACTCTATATGAGAAAAGGAGATCTCATTTGCTCCTCAGAGAGGGAGGGACAGCCAGAGGCAGCTGCTGTGTCCTGTCCCACAAGAGCCATTCAGGCACTGTAAGCCCAATGTTTAGTATGGAATTTAATGTAAGCCACACTCTTCCAGCAAATTACATAATGAAATATTTATTCCAATTACGGTCAAGACTGATCTTAGAAAATGTTACTTTCTACTTTCTATTGACAAATATAAAATCATCTGCTAATTGTCAGACCAATTCACTTTCAGCAAGTCACTTTCTTCCTTTATTAAAATACATACACACAAAAGTTTGTGAAGTGTTAAGAAGTTTACTGAAGGAATACCATTCCTTTTATCATACTCCTAACTTCATAAATAACATCATTTTAAGCCCACTTTGCACCACTTTAATATAAATTAAGCAATGAGAAAAAGCATTATCATGATTCATGTGATTTTAAACATTTACACTTTATTATCACTGCACCATTTTAATCTTAACTTTTAGTAATCTCTCTTTCAAGTACATTCTATAATTTATTTCTCAGTTTTTTACAATATTCCTCAAAACTTAACTCATTTATAATATATTGTAAAGGAAATTCTAACCTTTACAACTGTATAGACATGGTATATTTTAGATGTTAATTTTTAAATGTGTGAGGGAATATGGAGGGTTTTTTTTTCTGTTTTTAATGTAAGATCTTAGTTTTCTTGCTTAGTTTTCTTAGCAAGAAGCCCTCAGACAAGCCACAGCCTTTGAACTGAGTTTCTTAACCTGTAAAATGAGGATGATAATCACTCACTCTGCTGCTGCTGCTGCTAAGTCACCTCAGTCATGTCCGACTCTGTGTGACCCCACAGACGGCAGCCCACCAGGCTCCCCTGTCCCTGGGATTCTCCAGGCAAGAACACCGGATGGGTTGCCATTTCCTTCTCCAATGCATGAAAGTGAAAAGTGAAAGTGAAGTCGCTCAGTCGTATCCGACTCTTTGCGACCCCATGGACTACAGCCCACCGGACTCCTCCATCCATGGGATTTTCCAGGCAAGAGTACTGGAGTGGGGTGCCATTGCCTTCTCCGATGTATAAATGTATACACATATATAAATATGCTTTCTGTTAAATGTAAAACAAAATGATTAAATTCATGAGGACCTAGAAAAATAACACCAACATTAATTTTGAGTCCTTCTTATATGAAATAGTTCAAGGAAGACACCACATGACAAATCTCAGCTGTAAGTCATGAAAACTTGATTCATTTCCAGGTTCTATATATTAAATTTAACATATAAGTAAATTCCTTATGCGTCACAATTCTTTAAACTTGGCAAAATATGGGAGAGCTATTATAAAACCAGACTTGGGAACTAAGGCACTGAAATGTTCAACTAAAAAGGAACAAAGGCTTTAGATGTAGCAGCAGTGTTGTAGAGAGCCATCCTTACTCAGGGAATCCCATCTTTTGGGGACAGTTTGCAACTTCCTATCTTTACAATGAGCACTTTGCAACATAAATTCTAAGGTCTGTCTTAGAAAAGTACAACCTTCCAAAACTGAACCAAGAAGAAATAGAAAGCATGAACAGGCCAATCACAAGCACCAAAATTGAAACTGTAATAAAAAATCTTCCAACAAACAAAAGCCCAGAGCCAGATGGCCTTACAGGCGAATTCTAGCAAAAGTTTAGACAAGAGCTAACACCTATACTGCTCAAACTCTTCCCAGAAAATTGCAGAGGAAGGAAAACTCCCAAACTCATTCTACATAGCCACCATCACCCTGATACCAAAAACAGACAAAGATACCACAAAAAAAGAAAATTACAGGCCAATATCACTGATGAACACAGATGCAAAAATCTTCAACAAAATTCTAGCAAACAGAAGCCAACAGCACAATAAAAGGATCATATACCATGATCAAGTGGTTTTGTCCCAGGGATGCAAAGATTCTTCAATATGTGCAAATCAATGTGATACACCATATATCAACTAACTCAAAGTTATTAAAAACCACATGATCATCTCAACAGATGCAGAAAAAGGTTTTGACAAAATTCAACACCCATTTATGATAAAAACTCTCTAGAAAGTAGGCATAGAAGGAACAACATATAAAGGTCACATACAACAAACCCACAGAAACATTATTCTCAATGGTGAAAAACTGAAAGCATTTCCTCTAAGAACAGGAACAAGACAAGGGCATTCACTCTTGCCACTGTTCTTCAACATAGTTTTGGAGGTCCTAGCCATAGCAACCAGAGAAGAAAAAGAAATACAAGGAATTCAGATCAGAAAAGAAGAAGCAAAGCTCTCACTATCTGCAGATGACATGATACTATACACAGAAAACCCTAAAGATTCCACCAGAAAATTACCAGAGCTAATTTTACTACAATCAAGGAATACAGTAAAGTTTCAGGATATAAAGTAACACAGGATATTCCTTGTATTCCTGTATACTAACAATGAAAAATCAGAAAGAGAAGTCAAGGAAACAATCCCATTCACAGCTGCAACAAAAATAATAAAACACCTAGGGATAAACCTACCTAAAGAGACAAAAGAGCTGTATACAGAAAACTGTAAGGAACTGATGAAAGAAGTCAAGGATGACACAAACAGATGGAGGGATATACCATGTTCTTGGATTGGAAGAATCAATACCATAAAAATGACTGTACTACCTAAAGTAACCTAGAAAGTCAATGCAATCCCTGTCAAACTACCAATGGTATTTTTCACAGAACTAGAACAAAAAATTTCACAATTTGTATGAAAACACAAAAGATCCCGCAAGAAGAAATGAGCTGGAGGAGTCAATCTTCCTAACTTCAGACTATACTACAAAGCTACAATCATTAAGACTCTGTCATATTAGAACAAAAACAGAAATACAGACCAATGGAACAAGATAGAAAGCCCGGAGATAAACCCATGCATGTATGGGCACCTTCTCTTTAACAAAGGAGCCAAGGATATACAATACAGAAAAGACAGCCTATTCAATAAGTGGTACTGGGAAAACTGGACTGCTAAATGTAGAAGAATGAAACTAGAACACTTTCTAACACCATACACAAAAATAAATCCAAAATGGATTAAAGATTTAAGTGTAAGGCCAGAAACTACATAGGCAGTACACTCTTTGACATACATCACAGCAAGATGTCTTTGAGGCACCTCTTAGAATAATGGAAATAAAAACAAATGTAAACAAAAGAGACTTAAAAGCTTTTGCATAGCAAAGGAAAAAAATAAACAAGATTAAAGAACAACCCTCAGAATGGGAGAAAACAATTGCAAACAAAACAACTGACAAAGGATTAATTTACAAAATATACAAGCAGCTCATGCAAGTCAATACCAGAAAAACAAACAACACAATAAAAAACACAGGCAGAAGACCTAAACAGACATTTCTCCAAAGACAAACAGATGGCCAACAAACACATGACAAGATGCTCAACACTGCTCATTACCAGAGAAATGCAAATCAAAACTACAATGAAGTATCACCAGTCAGAACTGTCATCATTAAAAAATCTACAAACAAATAAATTCTGCAGAGAATGTAGAGAAAAAGAAACCCTCCTGCACTGTTGGTGGGAATGTAAATTAATACAGCCACTATGGAGAGTAGTATGGTGATTGTTTAAAAAACTAGGAATACAACTACCACATGACCCAACAATCCCACCACTAGGCACATACCCTGAGAAAACTGTAAGAGACACATGTACCCTAATGTTTGTTGCAACACTTTTTACAATATCTAAAACATGGAAGCAACCTATGTCCATGAACAGATGAATAGATACAGAAATTGTGGTACATAATATGCAATGGAATACTGCTTGGGTATTAAAAAAACACACATTCGAGTCAGTCCTAATGAGGTGAATGAACCTAGAGTCTAGTATACAAAGTGAAGTAAATCAGAAAGGGAAACACAAATATTGTGTATAACATGTGTATGGAATCTAGAAAGATGGTACTGATGAACCTATTTGCAGGGCAGCAATGGAGACACAGACATAGAGAACAGGCTTGTGGACACAATGGGGGCAGGAGAGAGTGGGACAAATTGAGAGACTAGCATGGAAACATATATATTACCACATGTAAAACAGACAGCAAATGAGAATTTGCTGTGTGAAACAGGGAGCTTGAGCCCCAGTGTTCTCTGAAAACCTAGAGAGGCGGAATGGGGAAGGAGAAGGGAGGGGGGTTCAGGAGGGAGGGGACATATGTATACCTGTGGCTGATTTGTGTTGAGCCCAACACAATATTGCACAGCAATTATCCTCCAATAATTGTATTTTGTTCTATACTTCTAAATATTGTACAATTATAATCTTTGATAATTTTTTTAAAAAGGGGAAAAAGTAACTAAATGAAGCTATGTCAAATAAAACGCAAAAGAAATTACACCCAGAATATTAGAAATTATCATTTTAACTAATATATTTGCAAATTATGTTGTACTAGCCTGGTCACTGTTGGGAAATAAGTCATAAAAGACCTAAAAATTGCACAGTGACTAGAATATTGAGATACCTGTCAGAAAACTTGAATCAACTATTTAAGCCATATCTTTATAGCCTACTCTATCATTTGTTATATTATCAGAAATAACAAAAAATGGCAGCCTTAAACTGTAGGATCCAAATGAAAACCAAGTGTGATGAAGTCTGTATTATTCCTTTCACTGGGAAAAATTATGTAATTATAATGCTAGTAAATGCCCATAATTATGATCAGAGACAATGTACTGAATTATCAAAAATATTATAAAGATTAAACATTATCATTATTAAAAATTCTAAGGTCTGCAGAAAGGTTTTTAAACAAGTAAGCATAATATATGCCCATTCTGTGGGACTCCATTTATTTCTCATTTGTTGTATGGCGTATGGAGCCAACCATACTCTCCAGGCAAACCAAGCACACCAGATAATAAATACATTATACTGGAACAAAAGACAATTTTAAGTATACATTTTATGATCTAAACTAGCCTTAATTCTACCTATAGCTTAAGTCTGATAATTTAGCTGAATGATTTGCTACACAATAATAAGCTATTTACCAAAACATGATAATAAATTTTTACTAAATTATCAAAATACATTTGGGAAATTTCTGATATTCTCAATATTTCGCAACTTCTTCCAATCACTTTCCAGTATTATTTGCATTTACAAAATTTCTGTTTAGCAAGAAAAGTTTGGAGGGTTTAGGTTCTTTAAGCCAAGATTAGTCTTCCAACTCCACGATGGCAATTTTAAAGGCATTTTGTTTGTTCCTATTGTGAGAAAGGTATCATGTTCCATGAGGCATTTACAGATGTACAAGACACAGTCTCTGAACTCGAGGAAATTTCAGTCTAATAACTGATACAGAAAAGCTGAAAGTAACCTACAGGGACTTCCGTGGTGGTTCAATGGTTAAGAATTCACCTCACAATGCAGGGGACAGGGGTTCGATCCTTAGATGGGAACTAAGGTCTCACATGTCTCAGAGTAACTAAGACCACAGGCTACAACTAGAGTCCACACGTCACAGTGAAAGATCCTGTACGATGCAATGAGGATTCCATTTGTTGCAACTAAGACCAGATGCGGGCAAATATTTTTTTTTAACTAATATACAGTAAACACCACCAAAATTGTACAATTAACATTTTATTATATGGGTACTTTCTCACATTACTGTATTTGCTTTGAAAGTGAAAGTCGCTCAGTCATGCCTGACTCTCTGCAATCCCATGGACTGTTGCCTGCCAGGCTCCTCTGTCCATGGAATTCTCCAGGCAAGAATACTGCAGTGGATAGCCATGCCCTTCTCCAGGGGATCTTCCCGACCCAGGGATCGAACTCCATCCAGTCTTCCACGCTACCATCTGATGGTAGGTTCTCTACCATCTGAGCCACCAGGGAAGCCCCATATTTGCCTTATTTAGATTTTTATGGGCTAACTATTCATCTTTCTACACTTCCGTCAATCCACCTTGTATTTTTAATGCATTTCAAAGTTTCTGGCATAAGTATGTTTCATCCCTAAATACTTTAGCATACCTATCACTAACTAGAGTTTAGTAATTTTTACAGATGTTTTTAGAAAAAAAATTACAAATATGAAATGCACAAATCTCGTATCATTTGCAGATTTTTACAAATTCTTATACCTCTGTAAGGCAAACTCCTATCAAGATATAGACCATTACTGTCACCCAAAAAGTTCCTTCATGCTCATTCCCAATTAATCCCCACCTAGAGGGAGCCATTTTTAGTCATTTCCACACCCCACCCCCAGCCCCCCCACCCCAAGATTAAATGTACAGGTAATTTTTAAAATTCAAAACAAAGAGCCATCAGGCTGAAGAATCAAAAAAAGACTTCATGTGGATGGACAGGTGTGCAGATACACAATAAAGTAAATAAAGCAAAATGCTTAACAAGTGTAGAAATTAGATAGGTACTATACAGGTGTGAATAGATGAAAGTCACTCGGTCATGTCTGATTCTTTGCGACGCTGTGGACTGTAGCCCACCAGGCTCCTCTGTCTATGGAATTCTCCAAGCAAGAATACTGAAGAGGGCTGCCATTCCCTTCTCCAGGGGATCTTCCCAACCCAGGGATCAAACCCAAGTCTCCTGCATTGCAAGCAGATTCTTTACCATCTGAGCCACCAAGGAAGCCCCAGCTATATAGGTGTGCCAGTTATCAATCTGTTATCTCTCAGCATCAAATCTACCTTTCTTTGCCCCAGTTTATGACAATGGAACTAGAGTTCTAAAGGCTTCTCCTTCACCAGCTTTAGAGAGGGCCACGGGGTGACCCCACCACGTCACCAAGTGCGCTGCTGTGCCAAGTAACTCAGCTGTACCTGACTCTCTGCAGCCCCATGGACTACAGCCCACCAGGCAGCTCTGTCCAAGTAATTTTCCAGGCAAGAATAATGGTGTAAGTTGTCATTTTCCTACTCCAGGGGACCTTCCCAACCTGGGGATCGAACCTGTGTCTCTTGAGTCTCCTGTACTGGCAGGCGGATTCTATGCCACTATGCCACCTAGCAGGAGAGAAATACTTCCCTTCTGGATTCTGGTTCTCTATTATTATTATTAATTAGAGTGAAGGCCCAAAAGCACTGATGAGGAGACAGGTTCCAGCCGTGGCCTCACGCTCTGTAGCCACGGTAGGTATGCCCTTTTTGAAGAGGCTTGCATCCAAGCTCTGGGAAGGACTCTCTCCCAGTCTTTCTTCCTTGTCCAAGTATTAAGAGCTGCTCTTTTGCAACTGCTACTTCTGGGACCTTTAAACTCTGAGCTCTCTTACCTCTTTTAATAGTTAACCACCTCTCCTTGTTCTGGTTAACAATTCGTCATATTAAATTTTTAAATAACCAGTATAGTTCTCTCTCCTGACTGAACTCAGAATACTGTCAAGGATACTCACTGTACAGCTTTCCTGCATGTTTGAAAATTTTGGGGGAGGGAGGAAGCAGGGAGATATATTTTAAAAGACAGGGAAAATGTTAATGATTATTGAAGCTGCATGATGGACTGAAAAATTACATTGTCTCTTCATTTTGCTTATGTTTGTAACTTTTTGTGATAGTTTTTAAGTGGTGGGGGGTGGGGGAAGCTTCATATACACCAAAGCATTGGAGAGAGTCTGGCAGAATGGATTTTAACAGGCAGAAATAGAGTCTGAGAGTCCAGGTGAGGAAAAGCACACTAAAAGTAGAGGCAGAATACTGTAGGACTTGTTTGTTGCTTGTTTGAGCAACAGCAAGTAAGCTGGCTAAAGTAAAGGTGTACAATGCAAATGAGTATCTTTGCTGAGATCTTTTTTCCTCCTCTTTAACTTTCACTTCAATGTTAGTTCTTCATATTCAATTGCTTTTTCCCCCCTACTCTCCTGTCCCTCCCCATACTTCTACTTACTCTCCAAAATCTAGCTCTCACCCACTCTTCCACACCCCTTATTAACCATAAATTGATCCATTTAGAGTCTTTTCATACATCTTAATTTTTTTAAACAATGAGTGTAATTATTAAATATCTATTTTGGACATATTTATGAGAAAATGTAATTATGCTTGTGCTTATATAGCACTTTACATGTAAAGTCATTAGCAGTGACACAAGACATGTTTTCATAATCTCTAGTTAGTAGGAGATAAGAGAAAATATTAATATATTATTTTTATTATTATTGAATAACTTATGACTTTTTATGATTATAAAATACATCTGTACACACAAGAGTGAGTATGTGTGTCAACACATTATCTCCAGGAAGGAGTTCATAATATTCTTTGTTTAGCTGAGTAGTGAATTGAACAAACAATAAAATTAATACTCTCCACCCACCAATACATTTAAAGCACCCTTATGCTATACCCCAGTGACATCTCTCTCTCTCCTTCCTTAAGGATGACAAAAATCACAAAATTTGACTTCAAAAAGCATTTTTGTTTAAGCCAAATTGAAAATATTATAAAGTATAAAACCAGCTATACATGTAATAAGAACTCATAATAAAGGTAACATAATATAGAGCACATATACTATGTAAATAAAACATATATCATGATTCATAAAAAGCACATATGCATATGCACCTGTTGCACACATTAAAATGTACAAACACCCCAACTGAGTTCCTTTCTCTGTTAACCTGCATTATCCGCAAGGTCTGAACCAAGTGGCACATGCTCTTCTATCTACCTAAAATGCGACGGGACACAGGCGTCTTGCTGTACCTCACTGTGCACACTGTTTGCTGAACCCACAGTAGGCACGGCGCGAGCCAAGAGGCTGGAAGAAGCAGCGAGGAGCTGTAGGAACTGCATCTCCTGGCTGACACAGCGGCTGCAGCAGCAGTCATAACCTAAACTTCTCTCCTGGCTGACACAGAAGCAGACTTAACATAACCATAATGGAGCCCACAAGGGCTTTCCAGATGGAGCTTAGGCATGCTTACAGAACAAAAGAAGCCCATGGCCAAGAGAGTACCTCGTGAGGCGCATGCACAGTGCTATAAGTGATCTCAGCTGTTACATAATCATTATTTACAAAATGTGGGGAGAGAGACATCCTGAATACTGCCATCTTGGCTAATTTGCTCTTTCCCTATAACAGGTATTCCAGAACAGTAGACAGCAGAAGACAGATGTTGTCTGCGTCCCTCAGGCAATGACTATGCTTTCCTATCCCCTCTTGATGATGCCAGCTTGCAGGTGCTAGGTTTCACTCATGACCTAGGACAATGCATTGTTTCTAAACTTTGCACACCAAAACTGTTAATGTTAGTTCTTCCAGAAAAAATCAGCAACGATTAAGACAAGAACTGGGTTTCTCTCTTGCCTCGCACAGGACTCCTCCTGTGTAGTCAGAATCACTGATAGTGATGCCCTCCATAGGGTATACACACGGGCAGAAGAAATGCCTCCACAAAGATATGCTACAGCTGCTCCTGCTCTGGAAGATGCCTTGCTAATCCACTAAGTTTTGGAAGCCATGCAGCAGAACTTTGGGTGATAACAAAAACATACTATTCTGTCACCTGTGGCTACTGAGCACTTGAAATGTACCTGGTGTGACTGAGAAAATGTTTTTAAATTAATTTTACATTCACATATAGTTGACAAACGATATTATGTTAGTTTCAGGTGTACTACATAGTGACTTGATATTTGCATACCTGGTGAAATGATCCTGATGAGCCTAGTAACCATCTGTCTCCATGCAAAGGTATTACAGTATTACTGGCAATATCCTTAATGTTGTGTATTACATCCCATGGTTTACCTATTATATAACTAGAGAGCTGCACATTTTAATCCCCTACACGTATTTTATCCACCTGTCTATCCCCTCCCTTCTGGAAACTACCTGTTTGTTCTCTGTTTCATTTGTTTTGCTGTTTAGATTTCATGTATAAGTGAGAGTATGTGGCATTTGTCCTTCTCTGACTTATGGACTGAGTATAATACTCTCAAGATTGATCCATATTGACAGAATTGTCAAGACTTATCTTTTTATGGCTAAGTATTATTCATATATCACATCTTCTTTTCCCATTAGTCTGCCACTAGATCCTTAGGTCGCTTTCATACCTTGGCTATTGTAAATAATGCTGCAATGAACAAAGGAGGGCATATATCTTTTTGAATTAGTATTTCTGTTTTCTTTAGGTAAACGCCCAGAAGTGAAACTGCTGGATCATATGGCAGCTCTACTTTTATTTTATAAAGAACCTCAATGCTGTTTTCCATAGGAGCTGCACCTATTTACAATCCCACCAAGACAGCTTAGCAACATTTTTTAGTTAAGTCCCCTCATGCAAGTGAAACAAAAGAAAAATAAACAAATAAGACTACATCAACTGAAAAGCTTTTGCACAGCAAAGGAAACCATCAACACAAAAAGGCAGCCTAGCAAAAGTGAGAAGAAATTTGCAAATGTATGTACAATAAAGAGTTAATATCAAAAATATATAAAAACTCATATAACTCAACTTAAAAAACCAAAATAACTAAATTAAAAATGGACCAAGGACCTGAATTGAAATTTTTCCAAAGATGTACAGATGGCCAAAAGACACAAGAAAAGATGCTTAATTATCAAGGAAACACAAATTGAAACCACAATGGGATACAAATTCACACCTGTCCAAAAGGTTATTATCAAGAAAACAACTAATAACAAGTGTTGGTGAGGATACAGAAAAAGGGAATGCTTGGGCACCAATTTTATTTAATTTTTAATTAATTTGAATGTAATAGCCAAATAGCAACACAATTCCAGGCTTAGTTTGTTAAAAATCAGAGCCTTAGAACACGTATGTTTCAGTCAGTTCAGTCACTCAGTCGTGTCAGACTCTTTGTGACCCCATGCACTACAGCACGCCAGGTTTCCCTGTCCATCACCACCTCCTGGAGCTTGTTCAAATTCATATCCATCGAGTCAGTGATACCATCCAACCATCTCATCCTCTGTCATCCCCTTCTCTTGCCTTCAATCTTGACCAGCATCAGGGTCTTTTCCAACAAGTCAGTTTTTTGCACTAGGCGGCCAAAGTTTTGGAGTTTCAGCTTCAACATCAGTCCTTCCAATGAATATTCAGGACTGATTTCCTTTAGGATTGACTGGTTAGATCTCTTGCAGTCCAAGGGACTCTCAAGGGTCTTCTCCAATACCACAGTTCAAAAGCATCAATTCTTTGGCGCTCAGTTTTCTTTATAGTCCAATTCTCACATCCATACATGACTACTGGAAAAACCATAGCTTTCACTAGACGTACCTTTGTTGGCAAAGTAATGCCTCTGCTTTTTAATATGATGTCTAGGTTGGTCACAGCTTTTCTTCGAAGGAGCAAGTGTCTTTTAGTTTTATGACTGCAGTCACCTTCTGCAGTAATTTTGGAGCCACCCAAAATAAAGTCTCTGTTTCCATTGTTTCCCCATCTATTTCTCATGACGTGATGGGACCAGATGCCATGATCTTAGCTTTCTGAATGTTGAGGTTTAAGCCAACTTTTTCACTCTCCTCTTTCACTTTCATCAAGAGGCTCTTTAGTTCTTCTTCACTTTCTGCCATAAGGGTGGTGTCATCTGAGTATCTGAGGTTATTGATATTTCTCCCAGCAATCTTTTTTTTTTTTTCTTTTTTTTTTTTTTTAATTTTTTTATTAGTTGGAGGCTAATTACTTCACAACATTTCAGTGGGTTTTGTCCCAGCAATCTTGATTCCAGCTTGTGCTTCTTCCAGCCCAGCATTTCTCATGATGTACTCTGCATATAAGTTAAATAAGTAGGGTGACAATATACAGTCTTGACGTACTCCTTTCCCATTTTGGAACCAGTCTATTGTTCCATGTCCAGTTGCTTCCTGACCTGCATACAGATTTCTCAGGAGCAGGTCAGGTGGTCTGGTATTCCCATCTCTTTCAGAATTTCCCAGTTTATTGTGATTCACACAAAGGCTTTGGCATAGTCAATAAAGCAGAAATTGATGTTTTTCTGAACTTTCTTGCTTTTTCAATGACCCAACAGATTTTGGCTATTTGATCTCTGGTTCCTCTGCTCTTTCTAAATCCAGCTTGAACATCTGAAGAATCATGGTTCAAGTACTGTTGAAGCCTGGCTTGGAGAATTTTGAGCATTACTTTGCTGGCATGTGAAATGAGTGCAATTGTGCAGTAGTATGAACATTCCTTGACGTTGTTTTTCTTTGGAATTGGAATGAAGACTGACCTTTTCCAGTCCTGTGGTCACTGCTGAATTTTCCAAATTTGCTAGCATATTGAGTGCAGCACTTTCACAGCATCATCTTTTAGGATTTGAAATAGCTCAAATGGAATTCTATCACCTCCACTAGCTTTGTTCGTAGTGATGCTTCCTAAGGCCCACTTGACTTCACATTCTAGGATGTCTGGCTCTAGCTGAGTGATCACACCATCATGGTTATCTGGGTCATAAAGGTCTTTTTGTACAGTTCTTCTGTGTATTCTTGCCACCTCTTCTTAATATCTTCTATTCTGTTAGGTCCATACCATTTCTGTCCTTTATTATGCCCATCTTTGCATGAAATGCTCCCTTGGTATCTCTAATCTTCTGAAGAGATCTCTAGTCTTTCCCATTCTATTGTTTTCCTCTATTTCTTTGCATTGATCACTGAGGAAGGCTTTCTTATCTCTCCTTGCTATACTTTGGAACTCTGCATTCAAATGGATATATCTTTTCTTTTCTTCTTTGCCTTTAGCTTCTCTTCTTTTCTCAGCTATTTGTAAGGCCTCTTCAGACAGCCATTTTTCCTTTTTGCATTTCTTTTTCTTGGGGATGATCTTGATCACTGCCTCCTGTATAATGTCGCGAACCTTCATCCACAGTTCTTCAGGCACTCTGTCTATCAGATCTAGTCCCTTAAATCCATTTCTCACTTCCACTGTATAATCGTAAGGGATTTGATTTAGGTCATACCTCAATCGTCTAGTGGTTTCCCCTATGTTCTTCAATTTAAGTCTGAATTTGGCAATAAAGTAAGGTCATGATCTGAGCCACTGTCAGCTCCCGGTCTTGTTTTTGCTGACTGCATAGAGCTTCTCCATCTTTGGCTGCAAAGAATATAATCAATCTGACTTCAGTATATACAGTCCGGTCATGTCCATGTATAGAGTCTTCTCTTCTGTTGTTGTAATAGGGTGTTTGTTATGACCAGTGGGTTTTCTTGGCAAAACTGTTAGCCTTTGCCCTCCTTCACATTTTGTACTCCAAGGTCAAATTTGCCTGTTACTCCAGCTGTTTCTTGACTTCCTACTTTTGCATTCCAGTCCCCTATAATGAAGAGAACATCTTTTTTGGATATTAGTTCTAGAAGGTCTTGTAGGTCTTCATGTTTGCAAGATGTTAAATGCCAAAACACTACCTGCAATGCTGCAAATGTGGTTCCACCTCCTCTACCCTAGCTGCCTGGAATAAACATCTGTTTGTTCTCATTCAGACAGCACCTCTTTTGTGAAACTGTGGCAACCCAGATTTACTAACCTGCTACCTAACTACTACTAACCAGGTCACACCATGATGCCATTATTGGTTTACACATCTGTGTTCCCTGCTAAACTGGGAGCTCTAAAAAGGCAGCAACTGTGTATTACTTATATCTGGATCCCTAGTGCCTAACAGAATGCCACACCCTAAAATTCTTGCTCTATGCTCTCCTGGCCAGTTTATTACAGCAGTTTTCATCTAACCAATCCATATTCTCCACTACTCTTATTTGAAACCTCATAATCCCATCCATAACCAACATCTTAGAACTGGGGAAATTATAGGTCATATTATTAATATCTGTACCAAAGGATGTAGTGTTTTACTTCTACATACAATTGCTCAGTAGAAAACACTGTAGAATAGTGAAAACTATGCACATTAGAAACTCAAGTTCTCTAAAGACAAATAACAAGGCAGCGGACACTGAGGTCTGGAATTCAGGACTAGACACAAACTTGAGAATGTCTAACACAGAGGTGGCATTTTGAAACTAGCAATTCATGAATTAGATCACTAAGGAATTAAGTGCAGACAGAATACAGGTACTCCAAGGTTAAGAGATTAGAGGCAGAGAAAGAACTCGCAAAGAACACTGAGAAGGAGCAACCAATGACAGAGGAAAACCAGGAGATAGTTGTCTGAAAAACAGGTGAATAGTTACTTAAGAAAGAGAGTCATTAAGCTATGATAAACACTATTGATAGCTCAAATTAGAAAATAAGATTGTATTTCTTTTCCATAATAGCAAACCCTCCAAAACTGAGGAAAGAAAAACTGAAACATACCACTTGCATTCAATTACCAATAAAGGCCAAAGATACCTCTTGGCCTTTAATTAGCAATGCAACCAAAAGTTACACCAATGTTATCTAATATAGATATTTCATTTATTTCACACACATGCTATTCTAAAGCATTACATCTTAATACCACATGCAACAAGCTTTCAGAGAGCACAACAATTTTCTTGGGCAGCATTAATTTCAAACGAAAACCTCGTTAAGTTGTTTTACCAGCTGAGACCCCTAATTAACAATCAGAGTCTCCCATTCAGCTGCCACGCGTTCCTTAGAAATGCAGGTTTTGCATAATTTAAAGCTCAAGATGGTTTAAAGAACATCCGGTTTACAAAATAGAACGGACAAAAGTATCAACATTCCCAGAGGACTTAAGAGAAAAAGTTAGACTGTGCACACCAGTAAGGGACGGGCTCATTTCCCACAAAGCAGAAGCTCAATATTTTTCACGTATCTTGAAAAAAAGCTGTATCTTACAGCAGGGACATGACACGAACTTCAGGGCCCTCCACAATACCTTCCCCCTAACAGTGCGCGGAGAGAGGTACTGGCGAGCAGAAGAGCTGTACCTGTGTCCATAAAGGCAATGCGGGACGGCGCACAACCGCAAACCAGACTCTACGGTCTAGCCTCGGGCTGGGACTCACCTGTCTCCTGAGTGTGGAAGATGCGCAGCCCCCAGCCGCCTCTGAGAGGGCGTCCCCGCAAACCCCTCACTACGTCACGGGACACTAGGAGAGCGCGAGTCCTCTAATTAGAGAAGAAGGACCCTGGAGGACGCGGAGCTTTCGCTGCGTCCTTTCGGTCTCGGAGCTGCCGCACCACGCATCCCTTAAGAACTCTTCAGCGGCTCCAGCGTGCGCGCGCTCTCCCGCCTCGTCGCTTAGCAACCTGCGAAGCCGTCCAGTCTTCCCGACTAGTCACATTCCTCCCGCCCCTGCAGATTGTGAAGAGTTTTTAAAAAGATTTTATTTCCGGGTCGACCCAGCTTTACGCAGCGGAAGACCTCTTTACCTCCCAAGTTTACCCTTGCGGGGAGGATAAAGTCTCCGTAGCAGTGGGGAGGGTGTTGTAGCTAAGGGGTCCGTCTCTCCTCCCTCGAATTACACGCGCCTCCCCTCCCGCCAATTGCTGGGCGCCATCCGGCAGGTCCTTTTCCCTGGAGCCCAAATCATCCGCTTGTCGCAATCCTCCAATCACAACCGCCCGCCCTCGGGGACTACTTTGCAATCGGGGAAGAGCGCAGGGAGCAGAGCGTGAGAAGAACCTCTGAGCTCGGGAAGTGTAGTTCTAACACTTGAAGGAATTGCATTGGAGATTGCGCCAGAATCAGGGCAGAGTAAACTACAGTTCCCAGAGGGCCTCGCGGTCGGGAGCCGAATTTTTCCTTTTCTAACACCGCTCGCCCTTTCCGAGTCGGTTCCGCGATAGAGGTGACCCGACTGCCTGAGGCTCATTCGGCAAGTGCAGAAAGTGTCCACGCCCTTCCCGATCATGGTGAGTGTGGGCCCCTGCATGCTGCCCACCTACGGCCTTCGCGCCCCTATGTGGCGTTTCTTGCGCTTGAAGGAATGTTGGGGGAAGGCTGTCCAAGGAATTGTCCTTGGCGCCCTCTGGAAAGTCTCGATTCATCTTCTGGGGACTGTCGCAGTGACCTAGTTAGTTATTGGGAAAGAGTTTATTTCCAACTGAGGTTCTCAGAAGGACTTTAGAGAAATCACTGGCCTTGGCGAGGCGAGATCTCAGCCCTTCTGCATGTTGGGGGTACAAAATACGAAACTGGGGGATTTCTCCCAAGCACGCTCTGGGGGATTGATAAGGCCGATAAGGTTTGAAATGCGGAGTGTTGGACCTTAACCTCTTTTCTCCTCTTAAGCCTACAGTGTTTTTAAGGGCTTTTGTCACAAAGCGTTTGAAAGCAGAATGCCCTCAATGCAAAGGTAGTGCATCTGGTGATGCTCGGGATTACAATCTGCCTTTTCGGGAGAAGTGCTTCCGCCATGTCTAATTTCACGAAATGTGATTTAAAACCTGTTCATTGATCTCCTTCTGTGCCAGTACATGTTACAGTGACGGCGCCCCTAGACAGATAATTTGTGCCGGTGTTTTTTACTAATCTGTATGTTACGAATTCTAGAACCAGCACTTTTAAATGTTACACAACGTAATCATCTTGTCGTGAAGATTTGGACACCAAGATCTCCATATCTTGTCTCTCTTGAAAGGGAGAAGGAAGGGGGTGGGGGTGAGGGAACTCTGACGTATGAATAATCAGCATGCTGGTTGAAGGTGACATTTGATATCAACCTGAGAGAAATTGCTTCAGTACTTGTGTTTATAGTTGAGAATGGTTTTTCTCCATTGTTTCAAAATACTAAAATGAATGGGGAAATATTTGAAGGAATTGGAACATTTCCAGAACCTGAAAAGACGTGTTTTCAGGGCACGGGGATAACTCCTTCCACCTTTGAAAAGGAGCCAGTGGGAACAGCTTCCAATTTTCAGTGATAAACCTAGATTCCCTACTTATTTTGTCAGATAACATAATTAGTCATTTAAACGATGGATTCAGTGGTTTCTGACCTAATCATCTTAGCAAGAAAGCAGAGGTACCTATTAACAGAGAACCTCAGACTTCATAATTTTAAAACTGGATGGAACCTTTTAAAAAAATCTTGACCATCTTAAAATTGAGTTTACTGAAACCCAAAGCGGATGTGGTTTTCTCAAGGTCACACAAGTTTGCCTCCAAGGGCCTCACACTCTTTCCATTTTACCATATTTTGTCATTTAGACAGGTAAGTCATTCTGAAATTTTATTTTTAGTTGCTGAAGTTCTGGATGCAGATGCAAGTTCATACTGCAAATACAAGCTAAATTATATATCAGCATTTATATTACTTGACGGTTTTACAATGAGAATACTATATTTCTAGAATTGGAAGGGAATTTGGAAATTATTTCCTCTAATCTTCAAAAGTATGGTTAGGTCAAATGATTTTCCCAAGGTCACACAAAGATCCTGGGCCCCCATTCTTTCTTCGTTTTTCCTGCGTGGTAGATCAAGGCAGGCCTGACCCCTGGAAGGTCACTGGAGCACCAAATAATGTCCTTGAGGAAGAATCCTCCTGTCAGATGACTCAATCGCCTTGCCTCCTCAGGAGGGTGTGTAAACAGTCACTGTGTTACAAAAGAGCCATCTTGTGTAAAGCTGTTAAAAATCAGCTTTTTGTGTTTTTTGTCTTTTTTTTTCAAGGAGGGGATCCTTTCCTTGTGTCCATTGGGAATGACAGCAAGAATAAACTGTATGAAAGAATCTGAATACTGTTTATGTGTCTTTTATATAACAGAAATATGTATAAATAAGAAAGTAAAAGTGGAATATATGGATCTTTCTGTAGAATAACAGAAGGAACACTTAAATTCAAACTTTACAAACAAAAGACTTGAACACTTGCTTAGGACAGAGCCTGCATCTGCAGGAAGGTCATTAATACCCTGCCAAGAGCAAAGACATTCCTTCTTTGAATGTTGGCAGACTGCCCAGATATTTAAGCAAAGAATAGTAACCTCTCTGCATACTGTAACATTGTGAAAAGTCAGTGGGAATCTCCCACCCTCCTGCTTTTCAACTGCAATGATGCAAAGAGCAGGCAGAACCCAATACTACGCTTTCTTTTCTGTTTCATCATCAGAGATTCAGACACTAGGCTTCATACTACTTATAATGAGATGGAATTACCTACCTATGAAAATAATTTGCTCAGTGATACACAGGAAGGAAACTGCTGAGATAGGATTAATGGCTATTTATTAGTTGCCCACAATCCCTTCACTAGGGACTGTGATACTTGGAACCCCCCCCCCTTTTTTTTTAGTAGCTAAAATTAATGCCTAAAATTGACTGCATTATTCTAACCATCTACCTGCTTTCTGGGAGGTTTTAAGTTTTATACATAGTAGTAGTAGTCACTTTCCCCTCATTTCTTATTCTAGGTTGCTTTCATTGAAGTAGCATGTGTTCATATTTCTCTTAACCCTTGCTTTCCTTCATTCAACATATCCTTTTTGAATGCTATATGGGAGTGCAAATTTGAGTCAAAGGCAGACTGTTCTCACAGGAGTTCCACAGTATAGTGGAAAATAAACATAAGCTGCAAGAGTCCTTAGAGGGAAACTATGTGGTGACAGAGACCTATTATTAGAGTGCTTGCCCCATACTAGTCTTACCACTTTGTGTGTTAACTGTCTCAATCCTTACTGCCTTGTTAGGTAGCTGCTATTAACTCCATCTTAACCTTAGAGAAACAATACAGTAACTTGACTAAGGACATACAGCTGAGTTGATGTATCCAGATTTGAACCAGAAAGTCTGGCTCTAGAAGCCATCTCTTCATCACTCTACTGCATCTCTAGCCTCCTCTTTTAAAAAACTGCCTTATCCTCTTGTTTCTTACATATGGTTCACTAATGGATTCTCTGGCATGTATTATGTACAAGGTACATAATAAAAGACTTTCACTAGAACTACTGAGCTAAATAATTTTGCTAACCATACCTGGAACTATTGTCACTATTTTCAAGCTTCTCAGTGCAAGTATATAGAACAAATCTTTAAAGCATGTTGGGTTTGCTTCCAAACAATTCTTTTACATTCCCAAGGTTTTGATAGTAATTTTACAAGACCCAGCTACTCCTTCAGCAAATATTTGATGAGCTCTAACTACATGCCAGGCATTGTTCTAGGCAGCTGGATACAACAGTAAAAATAGACAAAGCCCCTATCGTTAAAGAGCTTGCATTCTAAAGAGGGAGACGCAGTCATTTCTATTATCATGTACTACAAGGAAAGAGAGGGAAATGACAGAATTTAAAACATGTAAAGGCCATGTGATAGAAAATAAATATATAGAATAACACATAGTGTTCTTTAAAACCTAAAGCCTATTGGGAACATAAATATGTATTGTTTTAAACTGGATTATTTGAGAAATTATCTTATTTTGTTTATTTAGATATGAAAGCATGGGGGAAGTTGGTGAAGAGTATAGGGAAGAGACACAGAAGGTCAGGAAGAAACTCCATAGCTTTTCCCCTTGTTCTCTACTCACTCTGGGCATCGCTGAGGAAGAAACACATACATAGTCTGCAGTGTTCAGATTCATTTCTCTACAACATTGACACTGTCCTGAGATTTTTTTCTTTTTCCCGTCTGAATTCTATAGATACCAAACTGCCAAGAGCTGGCCCCTCTTAAGAGGGAATTCTTAATATAAAGAAACCTAATGCTTCTCTCCCCAGTCAGTTCAGCCACTTCTCTCATGTGGGTAACAAATGAGGTGACACATTTACCACTTACAGAGTGGAAGTACATCTACCCACCATTGTCCGAGAAAAGAACAATTCCCTTGATTGAATTTTTCCATCTAAACTTACCCATTAAGTTTCCAGGGATTTTTGTTCAACTCTTTTTATTTTTTTTAATTTTTTATTTTTTTTGTTCAACTCTTTTTAATAGAGATATGTCTCTCCTTTTAATTCTCTGAGGTTAATTTAACTTATTTCTAATAATTCAGGGTCATCACTCTGTACTAGATACATATACTCTTCATCCATATGTTCAGATTTTGTTCAAGGTCTGTGACTTCCTTCTATTATATGTTCTTTGTACTTTTTCCTCTCCCTCCCCTTTAATATTAATTTTCCCTTGGAATCAGGTTGTCAGCTGTGACTACCTGTTACTACTGTTGTTTGTTACTTATTGCTAAAATTTATTACAATCCAGATTATAATTCAGATAAAATGTATTTTAATCCATCACTTTTTTTCTTTTTTTTTTTTCATTTTTTCTTCTTAAGTAGATTTATTTTTCTTCCCCCAAGGACTTGAATCATGATTAATAAACTTTCTGGTTCCTTGTAAATGGAAGGTTTTAGCCTCTGTTCCTCTTCCTTGTGTGAAGGATTCTTGTGAACAGAAGGGAGTGGGGGGATTTGCATAACAGGATTTGTAAGGTTCTAGTAGCCGCCGGGGTTCGTATCATCATATGATGCACATCAAAATTGTTAGGACTATTTTTAGTGGTGAAATATCCTAAAAGAGATGGATAAAATTTTATAAGTAAATCAAAGATAGCAGGGAGAGTTAACTAACACCACATAAATGTGCTAAAGGACACGTGTCCCAGAAGTCACTCGATTGCTTTGTGCATGCTCTGTTTACTGGGACAAGTCTGGAATGAATATCCTCTACTAAGACAGATGTGAATGGTCTTTAAAATTTTACATTAGCTTTTAAAGTATGTGGTTGTCTTATTATAGAGAAAATAATGAACATCTTTAGGGTAGAGTAGCCTTTTTTAAATAAGGTGTTAATGGGTCTCTTTCATTACAGTCTGAACCAATCCGAGTCCTTGTGACTGGAGCAGCTGGTCAAATTGCATATTCACTGCTCTACAGTATTGGAAATGGATCTGTCTTCGGTAAAGACCAGGTAGGGGCAAGTGTCAATAAATCTTAAGTAAAAGTAAGAACATTTTCAATAAAACCCTGTATTTAGTTGCAAATAAATTTTTAAATATTAAAGGAATGAATAATTCCAATAAATATCCGAGACACGCAACTATAAATGGAATCTGGCAGATTCCATGCACCCCTCTGGGCACTGAAAATGCTTTGCAAATTATAACTGTTCCATGTACTGTTGACTTGGTGCTGCCAGCAAATGTAATAATGACAGTAACTGATATGGAGAGTCAAATGGGAGAGAAAGCTGCTGAATCAGCACTTTCTTGTTCACAAATGGTCTTTAGACCCAGAAGAGTTAGACAGGCAAATCAGTTTCCCAGTCTGAAGCAGGTACCCTCTATTCCCTGGTAGCTCAGTCAGTAAAGAATCTCCCTTCAGTGGAAGAGACCTCGGTTTGATCCCCAGGTCGGGAAGATCCCCTGGAGGAAGAAATGGCAACCCACTCCAATATTCTTATCTGAAAACTCCCACAGACAGAGGAGCCTGGCAAGGTATAGTCCCTGGAGTCAGAAGAGTCAGACACGACTTAGCAATTGCACCACCACCTCCCTCTACCCTAGCAGGTCTGATTAATGTATACTAAAATCCTTTTCTATGATAATCATCTATCCATTGTCCTTACCCATGGATATCAAGTTCTTCCTTCATGCAAGATACTGTGCTTAGCTTTTTATGAACTGAAATTGGATACACAGCCATCAACAATAAAAGCATGGTGTGGCATGTCACTTCAATTTGGTATTTCTTCCATGTACTCCTTTAAAATTCAGTAAAGGTGATTCCTCTTAATGTGTCTGTTAGCAAACTATTGCTGGTTTTATAGTATTCCTTTTTTTTAGAGTAGCCTGCTGTTAGACACCTGACTTCCTAAAATAATTATCATTAATTAAGGGGAATTACACACATATACACACCAATTAGCAAAAACTCGGCAAAAGGACTTTTTCTGTGACTAAATGACATAACCAACACTGACAGATGCTGTCCTTGCTGTTTATCTGGCAGCCTATCATTCTTGTGTTGTTGGATATCACTCCCATGATGGGTGTCCTGGATGGTGTCCTGATGGAGCTGCAAGACTGTGCCCTTCCCCTCCTGAAAGGTGAGCTGGGGAGTGGAGGAGAAAGGGATTTTATAGTATTTTATATCTTTAAAACAGTAGATTTTAGAGCTTTGTTAACTGGCCTTTCAATCAGAAACTATTTCATTAAAAGTTTTTTATTTTTGGACTACTACGACTTGGTAAGATGTATGTATACCAAGAATGAATAAATAAATAGCAAATGTCAAGACAGAGGTCTTAAATTTGATTGAAAGATTCATTAAAATATTAGGTCAGGCTGTAAACTAATTTGAATGTTCTTCAGCTCTACCTTCATCATTATCTTTTTTGGGAAAGGGAGGGTAAGAATTAATAATACTCTCAAAGAACTTGCACAAATCAAAAATATATAGATGCCCAAGAGAAACCATGCTCAGAATTCATGTGTCTGTTCAATAAACAGTTACTGGGAGGGCTGCTCTGCCACCTCAATCATTTGATTGCAAAGTTATGTAAGAGAATGCATTAATTACCCTGTCTGAGCTGTTCTGCTGGATCTTTTTCCTCACCCACTGTTTCCAAATCAGCTTCCTACGTTGCTTTTTTCTTTTTTTTTTTTTTGGTTTTTTTTTTTTGTTGTTTGTTTGCTTTTTTCTTATTATTCCCTTCTCTGCTGAGTTCCCTCTGCTGACTCTTGTGTACCCAGGTTATAGTCAGCTTGACCTTGGTCAGCTGTGAATATAAAGGTTCAGCAGATAAGGCTGCATGACTGGGAAGAAGATGGATTGTTTTTTTCTCCAACTGGTGCTCTCATGTATGATTATTTGGGGACTTACAGCAGCCTAATTGACACAAGTTTCTGATCTAAACATTTATCAGTGACAGTACTATATTCTGATTGTCTTAGTATTTGGGGGCTGCTATAACAAAAATACCATAGAGTTTATAGGTTTATAAACAACAGAAGTTATTTCTAATGGTTCTGGAGGTTGGGAAGTCAGTAATCAAAAAGCCAATAGCTTGGATATCTGGTGAAAGCCCAATTCCTGCTTCATAGACAGACATCTCACTGTGTCTTCACATGGCAAAAGGGGTGAGGGAGCTCTCTGAGCCTCCTTTATAAGGCACTAATCTCATTGTGAGGGTTTCTCCGCCCATGACCTAATCTTTTCCCAAAGGCCCCACTTCCTAATACCATCACACTGGGAATTAGGTTTCAACATATAATTTTATGGGAGTACATCCAGTCTATAGCACTGGTCATGGCCTTTTTAATACAGTCACCTAAAGAACCATGATATACAGCTGATGCTTTAACAACTCAGGGCTTAGGGGTGCCAACCTTCCCTGCAGTGGAAAATTCAAGTACAATTTATAGTTGGCCCTCTGTTCACACTTCCTCTGTATATGCAGGTCCAACCAACCTCAGATTGTACCTTACTGTAGTATTTACTATGGGAAAAAAAATCCACATATAAACTTGACATGCACAGTTCAAACCTATGTTCAAGGATCAACTGTATGTTCTTTAATCAGAAAATAATGTGGTATATGTTTATTGGACTGCAGCATAGTGGTTGAACTCTGAACCAATCTGGACTTGAATGACAGTCCCACTCCTTTTTGACAGGTAGCTAATTGATCTCTTTAAATTTCATTGTCTTCACCTATAAAATGTTTGGGCTTCCCTGGTGGCTTGAATATGCCTGCAGTGCGGGAAACCTGGGTTCAGTACCTGGGTTGGGAAGATCCCCTGGAGCAGGGCGTGGTGACCCACTTCAGTATTCTTGCCTGGAGAATCCCATGAACAGAGGAACCTGGCGGGCTACAGCGCATGGGGTCGTAAAGAGTTGGACACAACTGAGCAACTAAGCACACAGCACATAAAATGTTAAAATTAACTGTGACAAAATAAATCTCTCAGTGTTATTCCTTACAGAAAAAAACTCCTCAAGAAGCACGATTTTAATTTGGGTGATACCTTAAAACTTAAAGTAACTGTAACTTAAAGGTTAGGTGAGTTAGATTCTCTTTTGTGTTATCGGTGGTAATTAATATGAATAATTAATGTTGCTTTGAAAGGTATATTATACCTTGCATCATAATAAAAGATGAAAGCTACAGAGTTTTGAAATTAAGATAAGCAAAATAAATGTATTGACATTTCTGCTTATGTTATGGTTGTTGAATTAATATATTGCCTTTCTTTTCTTAGGCCCTTTAAACTTTGATCACTGTGATTTGTAAAAGTAAACATTTGCTGCAAAGTGGAAGAGTTACTGGGTAGATTCAGTATGAAAAAACCTCAGACTTCGGTGTTTAAGTAGCTCTGCATATTTATTGCCATGTTCACAGATGTCATCGCAACAGATAAAGAAGAGATTGCCTTCAAAGACCTGGATGTGGCCATTCTTGTGGGCTCCATGCCAAGAAGGGATGGCATGGAGAGGAAAGATTTACTCAAAGCAAATGTGAAAATCTTCAAATGCCAGGGTGCAGCCTTGGACAGATACGCCAAGAAGTCAGTTAAGGTGACCAACAGAATATTTTACAGGGTTTTTCACTATCAGCATTTGAAACTTCTGCTTTCAGCATTTAAGTGAAAATGAAATAATTTGTTTTGTTTTTTCCCCCAGTTCTGTACAACGGTCAGTAAATACAGGTATAGGGTTTTGCTTGATTAGCCCTCCCTTCCAGGGCTTGTTCATATAGTGTAGAAATCTATATTCTGAGGGGCTTAAAAATATTTTGACTATGACATGGAGATTTAATATTAGTTTGTAAACCTGTAGAAAAGGCACAGAACCTTCTGGTGCCCTTTTAGCTGCACAGGACTTTTTTTCAGACATTTGGATTTGTGTGTGGTTGTGAAGGAAGATGGCTGTAAGCTGTGTTTATTCTCAGTGACAGGAAGTGGTGGCTTCTGAGTGCTCAGATTTTCTCAATCCAGAGGAATTTTGATATGCTTGTCTGTTGAGGAGTTGAGTCAGTTATGACTTCTGGGTGTTAAACCTATTGGTTTTAAATTTATCTTACAGTAAAGCCTCCTTTTACCAATTAAGTATCAGTTACCTAGAACTTAAGAGACTGAAAGTTGCTCAGTGTGTTGGACTCTTTGCGACCCCATGGGCTATAAAGTTTATGGAATTCTCCAGCCAGAATACTAGAGTGGGTAGCCGTTCCCTTCTCCAGAGGATCTGCCTGACCTAGGGATTCAACCCAGGTCTCCCGCATTGCAGGCAGATTCTTTACCAGCTGAACCACCAGAGACACTTGAAAGTCTTCCCTGTAGCTCAAACAGTAAAGAATCTGCCTGCAACACGGGAGTCTCAGGTTCAATCCCTGGGTCGGGAAGCTTCTGTGGAGAAGGGAATGGCAATCCACTCCAGTATACTTGCCTGGAGAATCCCATGGATAGAGGAACCTGGCAGGCTACTGTCGATGGGATCCCAAACAGCTGGACACAACTGAATGACTAACGGTACTACCTACCTACCTAGAACTTAATTAACTGTCACAGCAAAAAGGCTTGCTGGTTAGAGGTTTTACTGATTTTAATACACTTCTTTCTCCCAATCCTGAATCCAAAGAAAGCTAAAAGAAAATTTTATAAGATTTTCTAATGTTTCCATTTATAATGTTCTATTATAATACTTCATAAACACCTGAATTTCTGCTCTGTGCAGACTTTACTTCAAGTAGTTAACTTTTATTTTCTGTAATCATTAACAGAAAATAATAAAAATAAATTGAGTAGAAGTCCCCAGGTCTCTTAGTAAAAAAATTACAAGGCTGCTTGGAGTTATTGTGCTGCTTGCAGAGTAATTACCTCTCAGCCAAAAATGTCTTTCTAGGGGGAAAGACACACCTACACTGGAGTAGCTAGGGATATTGGAGTATCATATCTGCAGCTTGCTCATGGACAGACTCAAAAAAGACTAAGGGCTCTGTGTGTGTGTGTGTGTGTGTGTGTGCGTGCGTGTGCGCACTTGTGGACACATGCACACACACAGAAGGTGAGAGAGATGGGGCAAGTTGTAGAATCTAGGTAGAGGGGATGTGGGAGTTAGTCTTTGTAAGATGCTTATAGCTTTCTGTAAGTTTGATACAATTTCACAGTAAGTTTTTTAAATCATTTTATTAAAGATTTTTAAGACTTGTAAAAAAAATTAATGTATTTGTTTTCCTATGCTGTATTGTAATTCACTGTGTCCCCCTTTCAAAAAGAAAAAAAGCCTGAAGTGCTTTCTCCTGAAGAGATTGTATGAGTATGAAGGGGTGGGAACTGGTATTTTAGCAATTATCCCAGTTAATTCTTAGGATTAGGCAAGAATGAGAAACACTTTTCACTCATAAGGGCAAATCACTGCCCTAAAACAAACTCCTCAAAGAATTTATTTCTTGGGCTACCTTTATGAGACAGGAAATTTTTATGATTGACTCAAACCCTGAGATAGAGCTTTCGGTTACTAGTTTTTTATGGCAAGAAAATAAATGCTGTCTCTGTTTTAGCAAAAACACAATCACTTCTATATATAATGGTGGTTTTAGTAAATGTTTTCAGTAGTCACATCAAATACTAACAAGAGGAAAAAAAATATTAGAAGGGAGGATAGAAACCTCCTAGAATCTAGACACTAGGTAATAACTATACATATTTAGCTCACACAAACTTGATAAAAAGGCCACACGTTACATCAGTCCTATCCTATTGATAAGTTGGTTTACTTAAATCAGTGTATGGTCTGAAGCTCTGCTGTGCCTCTTGTACATCCTAGGTTATTGTGGTGGGGAACCCAGCCAATACCAACTGCCTGACTGCCTCCAAGTCGGCACCGTCCATCCCCAAGGAGAACTTCAGTTGCTTGACTCGTTTGGATCACAACCGAGCTAAAGCTCAGGTAAGAAAGATGCCTTTTCAAATCTTAAGTGTTCAACTTTAAACCTTTTTTCTCACCCTTAAAGTAACTGGATCTTAGTTTGTACTTTTTTCCTTGTTTTGTTTTAGTAGGTAGCTATTCCACTTTGTTAGGACATCTTTAAATCTAATCTCTTAAGGCAGCTGAACTTTGTACTTAATTTTCACCATTATATTCCATTTCCTTTCTTTAATCACATGTCACTGCTAATGTCCTCTTGGTACAGTGGTTAAAAATTAGTCATTAGTATAGATAATTCACATAATGGTACCTAATTATTTTTGTCAGGTACATAGGAAATTATAAAAAAAAAGGCTTGAGTTTTGTGTGTTTCATGTGGTTCTGCTTTTTTCACTCAGATAAGCAATCAAATTGATTTAAATTTTATATTTAGTTTCACTTTCATTTTTATATCCTTCTCATATTCTACTTCCAATTTACCTTGATTCATGGACCTAACATTCCATGTTCCTATGCAGTATTGTTCTTTATAGCATCAGACTTTACCAGATGCATCCACAACTGGGCATTATTTCCGCTGTGGCTCAGCCTCTTTATTCCTTCTGGAGCTATTTCTCGACTCTTCTCCAGTAGCATATTGGACACCTGATGACCTGGGTGGTGGGGGTTACAGCTGGAGGCAGGGGTTCATCTTTCAGTATCATGTGTTTTTGCCTTTTCATACTGTTTGTGGGGTTCTCAAGGCAAGAATGCTGAGTGGTATGCCGTTCCCTTCTCCAGTGAACCATATTTTGTCAGAACTCTCTACCATGACCTGTCCATCTTGGGTGGCCCTACACAGCATGGTTCATAGTTTCATTGAGTTAGGCAAGGTTGTGGTCCATGTAATCTGCTTGGTTAGTTTTCTGTGAAATGTGGTTTTCATTCTACCCTCTGATGGTCCATAAATCAAGGTAAATTGGAAGTGCTCAAACAAGATGGCAGGAGTGAACATCAATATTTTAGTTATCAATGAACTAAAATGGACAGGAATGGAATGGACAAATTTAATTCAAATGACCATTATATCTACTACAGTGGGCAAGAATCCCTTAGAAGAAATGGAGTAGCCCTCATAGTCAAGAGTCCGAAATGCAGTACTTGGGTGCAATCTCAAAAACAACAGAATGATCTTGGTTTGTTTCCAAGGCAAACCATTCAATATCACAGTAATCCAAGTCTATGCCCCAATCACTAATGCTGAAGAAGCTGAATTTGAATCTTACTGTGAAGACCTACAAGACCTTCTAGAACTAACACCAAAACAAGATCTCCTTTTCATCATAGGGAGCTGGAATGCAAATATAGAAGTCAAGAAGATACCAAGAGTAACAGGCAAATTTGGCCTTGGAGTACAAAATGTGAAGCAGGGCAAAGGCTAACAGTTTTCCAAGAGAACGTGCTGGTCAGAGCAAACACCCTCTTTCAACAACATAAGAGACGACTACACATAGACATCACCAGAAAGTCAATACCAAAATCAGATTGATTATATTCTTTGTAGCCAAAGATAGAAAAGCTCTATACAGTCAGCAAAAGCAAGACTGGGAGCTGACTGTGGCTCAGATCATGAACTCCTTATTGCCAAATTCAGACTTAAACTGAAGAACGTAGGGAAAATCACTAGGCCATTCAGGTATGACCTAAATCAAATCCCTTATGATTATACAGTGGGAGAAACTAATAGATTCATGGAATTAGTTCTGATGAACAGAATACCTGAAGAACTATGGATGGAGGTTCCTAACATTGTACAGGAGGCAGTGATCAAAACCATCCCCAAGAAAAAGAAATGCAAAAAGGAAAAACGGCTGTCTGAGGAAGCCTTACAAATAGCTGAGAATAAAAGAGAAGCTTAAGGTAGAGGAGAAAAGGAAAGATATATCCATCTGAATGCAGAATTCCAGAGAATAGCAAGGAGAGATAAGAAAGCCTTTTTTAAGTCATCAAGGCAAAGAAATAGAGGAAAGCAATAGAATGGGAAAGACTAGAGATCTCTTCAAGAAAATTAGAGATACCAAGGGAACATTTCATGCAAAGATGGGCTCGATAAAGATGGAAACAGTATGGGCCTAACAGAAGCAGAAGATATTAAGAAGAGGTGGCAAGAATACACAGAAGGACTGTACAAAAAAGACCTTAATGACCCAGATAACCATGATGGTGTGATCACTCCTCTCGTGCCAGACATCCTGGAGTGTGAAGTCATGTGGGCCTTAGGAAGCATCACTATGGCAAAGCTAGTGGAGGTGATGGAATTCCAGTTGAGCTATTTCAAATCCTGAAAGATGATGCTGTGAAAGTGCTGCACTCAATATGCCAGCACATTTGGAAAACTCAGTAGTGGCCACAGGACTGGAAAAGGTCAGTTTTCATTCTGATCCTAAAGAAATGCCAAAGAATGTTTAAACTACCATACAATTACACTCATTTCACATGCTAGCAAGATAATGTTCAAAATCCTTCAAGCTCGGCTTCAACAGTGCATGAACCGAGAGCTTCCAGATGTACTTGCTGGATTTAGAAAAGACAGAGGAACCAGAGGTCAGATTGCCAACATCCATTGGATTAGAGAGAAAGCTAGAGTATTCCAGAAGAACATCTGCTTCTGCTTCATTGACTACACTAAAGCCTTTGACTGTGTGGATCACTACAAACTGTGGAAAATTCTTAAAGAGATGGGAATACCAGACCACCTTACCTGCCTCCTGCAAAACCTATATGCAGGTCAAGAAGCAACAATTACAACCTGACATGGAACCATGGATTGGTTCCAAATTGGGTACGTCAAGGCTATATATTGTCACCCTGCTTATTTAACCTTTATGCAGAGTAGAAATGCATCATGCGAAATGCCGGGCTGGATAAAGCACAAGATGGAATCAAGATTGCAGGGAGAAATATCAATAACCTCAGATATGCAGATTACACCACCCTTATGGAAGAAAGGGAAGAACAAATAAAGAGCCTCTTGATGAGGGTGAAAGAGGAGAGTGAAAAGGCTGAGTTAATATTCAACATTCAAAAAACTAAAATCATGGCATCTGGTCCTGTCACTTCATGGCAAACAGATGCAAAAAAAGTGGAAGCAGTGGCAGATTTTATTTCTCTGGGCTCCAAAATCACTGTGGACAGTGACTACAGCCAGGAAATTAAAAGACACTTGCTCCTGGGAGGAAAAGCTGTGACAAACCTTGACAGTGTGTTAAAAAGCAGAGACAACACTTTGCCCACAAAGCTCTGTATAGTAAAGGCTATGGTTTTTCCAGTAGTCTTGTACGGATCCTAGAGTTAGACCATAAAGAAAGCTGAGCACTGAAGAATTAATTTTTCTGAATTGTGGTGCTGGAGAAGACCTGAGAGTCCCTTGGACAGCAAGGAGATCAAACCAGTCAATCCTAAAGGAAATCAGCCCTGAATATTCACTGGAAAGACTGATGCTGAAGCTCCAATACTTTGGCCACCTAATGTGAATAGCCAACTCACTGGAAAACACCCTGGTGCGGGAAAGATTGAGGACTGCAGAAGGGGCAATAGAATATGAGATGGATAGCATCACTTATTCAATGGACATGAGTTTGAGCAAACTCTGAGAGATTGCGAAGGACTGGAAAGTCTGATGTGCTGCAGGCTACGGGGGTCACCAAGAGTAGGGCAGGATTTAGCAACTGAACAATAACAATATGCATATTCATGAGTGAGTATAATCTTCCATGTAAAGCTGGGTTTCTAGATGCACTTGCATAGTACAACATGCTCAAACATACATGCCTTGCATGTTCAAAAATGGCAGTCCTTGGGGTAGAGGTTTTAGCATTAAAATGAGGCAAAGTTCACTCTAGGTTGACAAAATCCAGGTACCTATTGAGTGAAGTCACAAGGGTCAGCAAAGTCTCATTCCTTAGACTCCAGTTAATCTGATGAGTGAATGCTTAAGGGGTTTTGGATGCTACAAAACAGCTCAAGAATGTGCTTCTGATTGATCTTTACCTTTGAAACAGGACAGAAAAGGGAGTCTTTACAACTGATTTGTTACATTTGTTATGGTTACTTCTCTTGCCTAATAACAGTTTTTTGTTCTTGCATTCTTTGTTCTTTTTAAAATCATTAATTACTGAGATCTATTCTTTGTTTCCACATGAAGACCTAGGAGGCCTTAGTTCACCTTTCTCCCAGTCTCCTTAGAACAGAAGCTTTCTGAAATTCATAGTCTAGTTCTTAACTCAAGCTTATCCAGTGCGTGTTACAATTTCTCTTATTGCCCAGGATTCTGCTTCTGCAAAATATGACAAACTTATTACTGTCTAATTCCTTATTACTGTCTGGCTAAGAAAACCACTGCTTTACACTGAGAGCTGATAATCTTTCAGCTCTGGAGGGCCCAGTGAAGGAGAAAAGAATTTACATTTAAGTTTCTACACTAAACTGAATGTTTTACATTTAATTTGTCATTTACTTCTCATAGTAACCATATGAGGTATCTGTTACTATCTCCTGTTTAACAGATAAGAATTCTGAAGCCTAAAAAGGTCAGGGAACCTGCTCAAAGTCACAGAGCTAGTCAGTAAAAGGGTCTACCTAACTCTACACCCTCGTGTGTTCCTACACAATGGTATGGGGCATGCATGCTAAGTCACTTCAGTCGTGTCTGACACTTTGGGACCCTGTGGACTGTAGCCCATCAAGCTCCTCTGTCCATGGGATTCTCCAGGCAAGAATACTGGAGTGGATCGCCATGCCCTTCTTCCTGATCTAGGGATCAAACCCGTGTCTCTTAACATCTCCTGCATTGGCAGGCAGGTTCTTTACCACTAGCATCACGTGGGAATGCAATCAAATGACTTAAATCCATTCACTAGCTCTGTGACCCTGAGAAAGTGTATTCAAGCTGTAAAATGGGATAATGATTGTTATCTATCTCATATGGTAATTATGTGCACTAAACGAGATAAGATCTATGTTAAGACCTTATCTTGATGCCTGTCACTTAGTAAAAACTCAGTAAAGGTTGGCTGCTGTAATTATTACTGATGATGATGATGATGAAGAGATATATAACCAAATTTTGAGAAGAGTCACAATTCAGAAATCTCTCAGTTAATTTAGAAGGTATTTGGATAACAAGCTTAAATTACAAATATTTCCTGAGAGGCTTTGGGCTGTGGGCTGGGTCTTTTTTCTTATTATTTAGCCAGCACTCAGTGGCTGGGAAGAAATGGGAGTTGGTTTGAATGACTGGAGGCAGGAGATTGGGGTACTGTAGAGCAGTTATGGGGCTTCCCAGATGGCGCTAGTAGTAAAGAACCCACCTGCCAACGCAGGAGATGCAAGAGACAAGGGTTCAATCCCTGGGTCAGGAATATCCCTGGAGGAGGGCAGGGCAAGTCAGTCCAGTATTCTTGCCTGGAGAAGCCCATGGGCAGAAGAGCCTGATGGGCTGCAGTCCAGTGGGTCACAAAAAGTCAGACATGACTGAAGCAGCTTCATAGGCACACCCAGAGCTGTTATGAAAGAAAAGGTGGTACCACAGGTGTTGCATCTGTGACTTTGGATTACCAGATGGTGATTCACTGTGTTGCAACAGGGAGAAGACAGTAGAATGATGACAACACCAACAAATTTCCACCTGTGCTGTTTGACCTGAAGCCTTAGTGGAGGCAGGCATTGGAAAACTCTGCTTTCCAATGTACAGCAAAATGATGCTTTGTCCCAGTGCCTGCAACAGTTTTCCTTGTGGGGTGAAAGTATGAGTGAGGAAAGAGGGAAGAAAGCCACAAACTTTGACTTTGGCCCATGTTCCAGCATGCTGGTTTGGCACAGTGACAGCTGTTAGGAAGTTTTTGAAGGAGCTGTTTCTTGCTCCTGTAGAGGCTGTTAATCCAGTGAGAAAAGTAACAGACCCAAAGATTAATTTTTCTTACATGAATGAATACTGCAGCTGCTGCTGCTGCTAAGTCACTTCAGTCATGTCCGACTCGGTGCAACCCCACAGACAGCAGCCCACAGGCTCCCCCGTCCCTGGGATTCTTCAGGCAAGAACACTGGAGTAGGTTGCCATTTCCTTCTCCAGTGCATGAAAGGAAAAATCAAAGTGAAGTTGTGCAGTCATGTCTGACTCCTAACGACCCCATGGACTGCAGCCTACCAGGCTCCTCCGTTCATGGGATTTTCCAGGCAAGAGTACTGGAGTGGGGTGCCATTGCCTTCTCCCTGAATGATTACATAATTTGTTTTAGAAATCAGAGGGCCTCACTGCCTAGTGACTGTTTATCCCCTGCAGAATTCCTCTGTGTATTTACAAAGCAGAGCTACGTATGTTGTCTCCTGGCCGGCAAGGTAATTTGTCAATGAAACCAGTTAGGTAGTATCACAGAGAAGAAAATTAACTAGAGCTGGAGAATGAATCAAAAACTGTTCAACAGGTCTGTGTGACAGGCATGAAAATGCCTGAAGGAGCAAGGAGCTGCTTACTATCCGGGGTACATGGTAGTTTAGCTCTGACCTGCGTGATATTCAGAAATCACATCTGCTGGGTGCCAAGTACTGGCCTTTGCTATCCAGAGAGAAGCTGATTAACTCAGGAGATCTAAAGAACAAGAGGAAATGGGCAAACAGGACACAGGAAGTCAGGGGAGCCTCCTGTAGGGAGGAGAGGCCTGGAGGCAGTTTGTTCTCAACTGTACTTTGGAGTTGACATTCAGCAGAGTTAGGATTTCTAAATTGTTGATAATATACATCTTGGCTCACTTGCCTGAGTATAAATTTTCCTTTTTCTCAATGATGCCAGCTAAATATAAGTAAGAACAGTTCTTTGCACGTCCCTTCAGGTCATGGCACACACAGAAAATGGTACTCATTGCATAGCACATCACTCTACCCCTACCACTAAGCAGATCAGTAGCCTGGTACCCCAGAAACCAACCACCCAACTCATTTGTGAAGACGGATATGGTAGTTAATAGTCCTAATTTTTGCAGAAGTCTAGATGAAGTAGGGATTAGATCAGAAGTGATTTTAAATGTCAAAAACAAAATTTTAAGTTATTTTTAAAATCTATTTTAGGACTTAAAAAATGAGTCTCAACGTATAAGGGTCAGTGAAAGTAAGCACAACTTGCTTCTTCCTTGACTGAATAAATTAGCATGAAGATGAGTCAAGGCATTGCAAACATTTTAGGTAATGGCTTTTTTCATTTGTATCATTTTGGTTGGTTGGTTGTCATTTTTTACTTTTTATTTTGGAATAATTATAGACTTAGAAGAAACTGCAGAAATAGTACAGAGAACCCCATGTACCTACCACCCTCCTCCCCCAGTGATGACATTTTATATAACTATAGAACATTATCAAAACTAGGAAATTGACTAAACTACACACCACACTGTTAAATAGCTTTACTCAGATTTCTGCAGTTTTTATGTCTTTATGAATGATCCTGTGTCATCTAATTAGATATTAGATTACTGTAACCACAGACTGTACCACCACCCACAAAGGACTCCTGTTCATGTTGCCTCTTTATAGTTACACAGCCCCTCTCCTTTCCTAAACTGACAACCATTCATCTGTTCTCCAGCTCTATGCTTTTGTCATTTTAAGAATGTTTTAAAAATAGAATCCTGCAGTAAGTAACCTTTTGACACTTTTTTCATTCAGTTTAATGCTTTTAATAGCCATTCAAGTTGTTACTTGTTTCTGTAGTTCATTCTTTTTATTGTTACTCCATTTATTTACTTATATGAATGTAACACAGTTTGTCTTGGAAGACAGAAGGAATGAAAAGTGCCCACCAAACTAAGAAGGCATCTTGAGACCAAAACACAAGGCAGGCAGCTCCATATAACCAATGAGTCAGTTTATTACACGGTAACTTACTCACAGGGTGGGATTGGGATCAGGCAGACAGTGACCCAGAAACATTTGCAGCTGCACACCGTTCCACAGAGGAGCCGCAGGGACAATTTTGTAGTTACTCTCGGGTATGAGCATAGGTGCTTTGAAACAGGACGTTTCTGAATTAAGATTTATGAACGGATAACTGGTCTCGTGGGTGCCGGGAATGTCAAGGGAGGTTTTCATCATTGTTTGGAGACCAGTAGAGCAGAGAGGCTGGCTACCTGATCCTGATGTTTGTTAAACCGTATAATATAAACTACAAAGCCCTAGATGTGATTCACTTCACAGGTCAGTTTTAAAGGATAGGAGAAACTATAAGGGCCCAGATGATGTCAGTTATACTAGCAGCCATGCTTTGTTTAACCATTCTTGAAGGACTTTTGAGTTGTTTCAAGTTTGGGGCTAAAATATCAGGCTGTATTCTCTTTGCTATATGGTGAACACACAACCAGAGCTTTGATGGGTGCTGCTATTATCTGTGTATGCAAAAGCTGCAATTCTGGCACAACTACTTTTTTTCCCTTTCGTTCTTATTGCAATGTAAAAGGAAGAAAAATCACAATGTAACCCTAACACATCAGCTTTTAAATTTTTTTTCTAAAACCTTTCTATTTTAGATCCTTATAAATTCTGCTATCTAATTAGAAAGAAATTACAGGAAAGCAAGTATTAGAATTCCCTAGTAGCTCAACTGGTAAAGAATCGCCTTGCAATGCAGGAGACCTTGGTTCGATTCCTGGGGGCAGGAAGACCTGCTAGAGAAGAGATAGGCTACCCACTCCAGTATTCTTGGGCTTGCCAGGTGGCTCAGCTGGTAAAGAATCCGCCTGCAATGTGGGATTCAATCCCTGGGTTGGAAAGATTCCCCTGGAGAAGGAAACAGCTACCCGCTCCAGTATTCTGGCCTGGAGAATTCCATGGACTGTATAGTCTATGGGGTAGCAAACAGTTAGATATGACTGAGTGCTTTCACTTTCTAAGTAAAGTATAGGAATAAAGCCAGCCAATTAATTTTTTGGCTTCCTAGTACATATAAAAGTTTTATTTGTATGTAGTGTGTTAAGTATGCAAAAACATTATGTCTAAAAAATATATACATATAATATATACATACTTTAATTCAAAAAAGGCTTTGTTGCTAAAAAAAAATGCTAACCATCATCTGAGCCTTCAGCAGGTCATAATCTTTTTGCTGGTTGGGGGGTCTTGCCTTCATGTTTATGGCTGCTGATTGATCAGGGTGGTGGTTGATAACGGTTGGGGTGATGGTGGCAATTTCTTAAAATAAGACAACAATGAAGTCTTCCTTTCACAAAAAATTTCTCTATAGCATACAATGCTGTGTGATAGCATTTTACCCTGAGTAGAACTGATTTCAAAACTGTAAGTAAATCTCTCAAACCTTGCCACTGCTTTATCAACTAAGTTTATGTAATATTCTAAATCCATTCTTGTCATTTCAACAATCTTCACGGCATCTTTACTACTAGGAGTGGATTCTACCTCAAGAGCTTTAAACATTATAGGGTACAGTATTGAAGTAGAATGCTTAAAAGTAAGGATCATCTTACAGTTTATGGATGACTTATTTGTATAGTAGCTTAATCAAATATAAAACAACAAAGTTTAATATTGCTTAAATACATAAATGTGACCTTTGTTTTGTTGTTAATACTTGGAGATGTCACCTAAGTGTTTCTGACCAATCGGGTATTTAGATACTTTCTCTACTATTAAGTTCTTTTGGGAAACTTACCAAACAGTAAAATCTTTGGGGGGTTTTTTGTTGTTTTTTTACAAATCAATATAAGTCTGTGTTCTCTTAAAGTTTCAGAGGTTTTTATCTTAAGGACATTTGTCAAATAGATCACAATTTGAAATTTAAAACAAAAAAAAATTTGTCTAAGTAATGTATTTGTTTTTTGTTGAACAAGATTGCTCTTAAACTTGGAGTGACTTCTGATGATGTAAAAAATGTCATCATCTGGGGAAACCATTCCTCAACTCAGTATCCAGATGTCAACCATGCCAAAGTGAAACTGCAAGGAAAGGAAGTTGGTGTTTATGAAGCTCTGAAAGATGACAGCTGGCTCAAGGGAGAATTCATCACGGTGAGAAAAATCCAGGAGATCTCTTCACAGCCAAGCATCGAGAACTCTTGAGAGACACACACATTATTGACCTGAGTCTCCCCACAGTGGGTGGCAGGAGGAAACCCAAAGACAGCAGGCCTTTAATGAGTGTATATATTCTTTGGGAGTCATACTGAGGCAATCATAATCCGATCTGATCTACTGTGTGGCAGTCAAGATTGATAAAGTGGGAAAAAACTAGATACCCTCCAATCATCCAGCTATCTTATAGAGGTCCATTTCTTCATATAAAGTGTAGTCAGCTTTCTGTGTGGGTCTTTAGTTGTCCCTTTTCAGGAAGACTAGTGCTTCTAAGTGAAAGAGGCTAATAAGGCCACCATGGGGTAGTTGTGTGATTTTGGAGGGGACACAGTAAGCTGTAGTTTCAGCCTTTCACCCCAGGAATAATCCTGCTGTCTCTGCCTGCCCTCCCAGACTGTGCAGCAGCGCGGTGCTGCCGTCATCAAGGCACGAAAACTGTCCAGTGCGATGTCGGCCGCAAAAGCCATCTGTGACCACGTCAGAGACATCTGGTTTGGAACCCCAGAGGTGAGGACTCAGTGACTTCCACAGGCCACTCTTTTATTTTCCTCTGATGCTAAAATGTAAAAAATCAAACAAACAAAAAGACATGTGGCCTTGCAGTCAGGCCAGTTAGGTTCCTATCCCAGCTCAGCTACTGACTAGGTGAGTAACCTTGGGAAAGTTGCTTAACCTCTCTGAGCAGTTTTGTCATCTCTTACATGGCATTTAACTTATAGGGTTATAAGGTCAATGAGACGAAATGTGGAAAGCACCAAACATATTTTTCTTCTTCAAACCTATATTGGGCCGCCAGCTTCCTCATTTATAAAATGAGGGTTATGTTTCTCTGGCCTACTTCACACATGGATTGGAAGAGTGGACTGAGATAGTAACCATGGAAGTTGCCTTTTTGTGTAAGTGCCTGATGCTGATTCTTTGTACAGTAATGAAGTTACACACAGAGTATCAATAAGAACCTATCACCTGGTCTAATTTTGTTAGTTCATGTGTCCTTCGGTTATGAAAAGGAATTTTATCACCATGCGAATATAAAACATTGACTGTTACTTCTTTTCAGGGAGAGTTTGTGTCCATGGGCATTATCTCGGATGGCAACTCCTATGGTATTCCTGACGATCTGCTTTACTCGTTCCCTGTTACAATCAAGGTAAGGTAGTGTGGGGTTTTTTTAAACCCTCTGTCCCCTAATGGGATACCAGTTGTGTGTTTTTATTAACAATGGTATATTTTAGTCTAGAAAGTTGTTCCTTTACTAAATTAGACATTTTTCTCAGCTTTAAAATCATGTGAGCACAACTTCAGGTCACTAAAAGATTGAAATTAATCTGGAAAGCAAGTTTCAACTCTCCCAACTAGACACTTTTTGTTACTATGCCTCTCATATTGGATATCTATAAATATTCTCTTACTTTTAAATGAAACAATGGTTCTCAGTATTGTCGCTCTGTATTAAAACTGTACTGAAGTCAATAGTTTTTTATGTTTGCTAATTAAAGCCTAATTTAAAGATGATTTTTCTATATTCAGTCAGTTTCAAATTCAAATGTTGAGTTTTTATCAGAATTATGTTAATTAAGATCTGGATTTTGATTTGCTTCTTTAGATTCACATTTTAAAACATACTCCTCTAAATTAAGTTCAAACTAAGTTGTTGCTTGCTGGAACAACTTCTAGTTTAATCATAAATCTCTTAATTTGCATTTATTTTCAAACAGGATAAGACCTGGAAAGTTGTTGAAGGTCTCCCTATTAATGATTTCTCACGTGAGAAGATGGATCTTACTGCAAAGGAACTGGCAGAAGAGAAAGAAACTGCATTTGAATTTCTTGCCTCTGCCTGACTAGACAATCATTTCGATGTTACTAAATGCCCCAAAGCTGAAGAATCTAAATGTCGTCTTTGACTCTAGTACAAAATAATAATAATGCCATACTTAAATAACTTGTGAAAAACAACACACTTTAAAGATTGTGTGCTTCTTGGTACAAGTTTGTGACGGTTTATCATCGTGCTGTTAGTGTCGCATTCTAAAATAAATATATATTCAAGTGAAGATGACTTGGACTCTAATCCTAGATATTTTGTTTCTGTTCAGAAAACAAATGTGCATGTTTCCCAGCTTGCCTAAGGGGGTTATGGTTTAGGAAAAAAAAAAAACAGAAAAAGGTAGTAAAGATAGAAAATGTTACAAAGTACAGCACAATTCTCTCATATTTAAATAGAATAGGAAAATCCCACCTCATAACCAATCTATTTTGGAACATAATCTTAAGTCAGTCTTTTCTTTTTGGCCGCACCATGTATGGGATCTCATTTCCCCTCCCAGGGAGTGAACCAGTGCCCCCTGCAGTGCAAGCACAGAGCCTCAACCACTAGACCACCAGGGAAGTCCCCAGAATATAATTTTAAATATTACGTACATTAGGCAGTTTAACATATTTTTTTTAATCTTAATTTATGCTTTGTGGATAATTTGGTTTTAACGTTAGCTGTTAAGTAGACTGCAGGTAATATTCTGTTAAGTTTAATGCCATTGGTAAGGGTGGAACAATCATTTTCATGACAGAAAAGAAAGATCATAAGCTGTCCCTCGAGGTATTCTATAGCAGACAAGGATTCATTTACACTTCATAACTGGTAAATGGCACAGAACTTTATACTAGTATAAATAATCTCAATCTAAGCTTATTACTAGAAACATACTCCTATTCAAAAAAACTAGCCTTTTCTTTTTCCAAAATTCTTGAGGACAGGAAACATCTATCTTTTTCATCTTTGTTGTTAACTCTGTACATAAAAGATACTCAATATCATAGATCTCTCAGTGTTTACTACAGTGCTGTTCGTGGGTGCCCAAATACATGACTGGGTTTGTTACTTATTTCATATGTAGAAAAGAAAGCAAGTAAGTGAAAAAGCTTTTAGAATTGCTATTAATTAGATGTATAAAAATTTTCATAGAGCATTTTTAAAATTTTAGAAAAGCACAAATGTGTACCAGTTATTAAATTATTTTCACTTCCAAACACACCCTTCTGTTCTCTTCTTGGGACACTGGAACTGGGACTCTGCAAACATTTCTTTACCAGCTACTCTGTTAAAATCTGACCATAAAGGGTACCAGAGGGAGAGTAGGCTGAGGAGGAAGGAAAAGAAGTGTGCTCCTGCTCCTCCACAAATGAGTCAAATGTACCTTTAAAAGAGCAATGAGGGCTTCCCTGGTGGTTTAGTAGTGAAGAATCCGCCTGTCAATGCAGGGGACATGGGTTCTGTCCCTGGTCTGGGAAGATCCCATTTGCCACGAGGCAACTGAGCTCCTACGTCACAACCATTGAGCCAAGGAGGCGCATCTGCTGAAGTTGGTGTGCCCTAAAGCCCATGCTCGGCAGCCAGAAAAATCCCTGCTCACCACAACCAAAGAAAACCCAGGTGCAGCAATGAAGACCCAGAGCAGCCAAAGATAATTAAAAAATAAATCTTAAAAAAAAAAGGCAATGATGTGGAAGCACAAAGTATTTCAGGTGGAAATTAAAAAATGCTATATGAAGTAAGCATGTGAGTATAAAAGTTATACAAGCCAGGAGACACAACTGAAAGATAAAGTACAAAGTTAGACTTATTCAATAATGTGTTCCCCTCTATTTTATCATCCATTTTTAAACACTGGCCTATTACTGGATTCTGTAAATTAACCTCACCCAACTTCTTAGAATCAGGGATGACATAAATGAAATGATAGTACATTTGAGAGAGAGCTGGGAGACTGAGAGATCCTTCTATAGAAATAAGTAGTTTCTCACCAACTATGCTTCTGAAACAGCTTTATGTTGCATATATTCACCTTGTGAAATATCCTTTATGATTTCACTTCTGTCACCTTAACTAAGAAAACAAGCATTTTATTGCCTCCTCTATTCTTGGACAGGGTCCAGGCCCAGGAAATTGTGCCCTTAAGAAGCGTGACAATTTGTGGACAGCCCATGCCTTTCATAAGCATTTTACTAGAATTTGAAGAAATTCACATGGGTGAGTATAGGGCAAAAGACGGTACATTTTAAACCAATGAAGTTGGATTCAAAAACTTTGCAGAAAAGTTACAATCTGAATAAATAAATAAATGCCTTTAAAGATCCTTACTCTCATAACGTTTCCCAAACAACAGAGAAAGATGGCCAACAAAAGCTTTTTTAAAACATTAAAATGTATTGGATTGTTTTTAATTGTAAGAAACCATAAAGAAGGAGGGGGTGGGGAAACCCGTATGATCTTCCTGCCAATTAAGTCATATTTTACATAAAAATAGTACATACATGTTAGAAAGTCAGCGAAATGGTGTTAAATGAAAACCAAAAAAGCCCCTTCCTTTCCCAAGGATAAACTCTCTTGAAAAAAAGGAGTTTCTTTTTATCCTTACAGGAAGAAAAAATACAAACACACATTTATTTTAAAAGTTAAAAAAAAAAGTGAAAGGCTATACAATGAAAAGAAATTTCCCTTACTCATCTAACTCCCACACACTTAAACCCATTTTTGTCTCCTTGTTGAGAATACAGAAATAATTGATGCATAAACCAAGTATGTATGTGAATATGTGGGGGTGTGTTTATAATCTTCCCCTTATATACATAAATCATAACATACTAAATAAACTGTCCCACACTTTGCTTTTTTCTCTCAGTTACATCTCTTAGAGCTATGTTGATATCTACAGAACCACTTCATTTATTTAATCAGCTGTGTAGTACTCCATTGAATGGATATACCAAAATTTACATGCTTCAATCACTAGTCAATGCACTGTCAGAGTCTTTCCAATCTTTTACTATACTATTAAGAGGCTATACTATTTTTGTAAGTAGGTTATTGCACACATGTGCAAGTGCATATGTGGAGTGAATTCTTAAAATGGATTTTTTGTAACACTGTTGAATCTGATTTGCTTTAAAAGCAGCAGCCTTCTGGGTCCTTTAAACGAGTTATATTTCTCAAGGAATGTCAACCAGGGACAAGGTCTATTAGAAGGTACTTTTCTGAAAACAAAAGACAACAGAAATAGTTGCTAAGTTGTCCTTTTGAAATTGGAGTAAGAACCCATGATCTTTATGATCTTCTCAGCTTTAAACAACCTTAACAAAACAAGAAACATATCCACAAGTGGGTTTCTGAATATCAGTTGATTCTAACATTAATAGAGCCTGAAAGGGTTAGTAACTCAGCAGAAGTATGTAAGCTTTGTGATATTCTCCCATTAGTGTTCCCTAATTGATGACTGGTACTGTGTGGGCTATACTGACACTATTAGCCATCCTACGGTTTCATAACGTTTATGACACCTGCCACACAGGATTGTGGTAAAATTAAATTAGACAGTATTCACATAGGTGCTTGACATTCAGTAGATGAAAGATAAATGTTACTTTTCTTCACTACTTACACCGTGCTTAGTGAAAGATGAAACCATTTCATCCATTACTAAGGTACCAACTAATCTAGTAGAAAATTATACAGGCTAAAATATTTGTAATATGAAAAAGAAAGTCTAATGTGTAAATTTAAGTCCTTTCTATATTTTTTATGGCTTATAATAAGAAATATCAAAGAAAAATAAAGCTAATTTTAAGATTCCAGAGGCTTTGGTATTGCTAATGATGTCAGTTAGTGCACACTTTTGCTTATCCTGAGGGGAAACAGGCCATATCACTCTACTACTGCCTTCCTCTAGTATTACAATTCAAATATGGTAGAATTACTTAAATGCAGCAGTTCATGTGTAGAAAAAAAAATAACATAATGAAAAAGTATATGCAAATAAGGATATTAGTGATAATGTGAAAAAGAACTAAGCAAAATTACAATCCATAGAAGGATTTTACAGCAGGCAGAAATCTTTAAGATTATTTAGTAAAACCCCTTTGCATTTATTTTTTTAAAAAAGAATTGATCTAATGACAAAGATCTTTAAAGTTTAAGTATCTTGGGTTTGTTTATAAAAAACAAAAGGCCTTTCTATAAGATGCCCCCCCCCCCAAAGAGCAGATTAAATGAAAAAACACGTTTAGAAATGGATGCAAACCAGGAGCTTTGGCCTGCTCTCCTTGGCAGGTCCTCTGGGGCAGAACTGAGCTCCAGTAATCAGCACTTCACCGGGGAGGAATTTTAAAGAACTCTCAACTAAGCCATTCACAGCACAGAGTAAATTCTTGCACTTAGGAGGGGAAAAAAAGTCTACATTGACCAGGCTTTTGCAATCCCAAGAGATAATAATTAAGCATGGTTTAATGTATTTGTTGGAGTAATAATGTAGACCAATTGCCCTTCAACTCAGCTATCAAACTCAAAATTTTTCAGGATTATTTTGAACTTAGAGATGGGTTGAAAGTAAGATTAAAATGATTACATTGTACTTTCAAATGAAACTATGACCTCATTCCTTCATATATGTATATATTTACATATAAATTTTTATCTTAATCTTTCAGTGGGAAAATAAAAACAAATATCTTAGAAACCATACCAATTTTAGACAAAACATGAAAATGAAAGAAAGATATTTTGTTAAAATTCTTCCTCTGTACTGTTTGTCTTCTCATAAGTTTTTTCTCATTTAGTAAAAAAAAAAATTCATCTTATGCATTTTGCATTTCAACTACTAAATCCTTAAGGATTAAGACAGATTTAAATGAAAGAGGAGCTTATGTAAATATAACCACCTTTGAGTTGGAAATGGGAACAATTTTCTCTTCTGCTCAGATACCAACGTCCTGTTGAGAAGAAGATTCTCCAAAAATGCTCAAGCGAGTGCTGTGAATGAAAGCTCAGCCAGCATGGAATGGAGAACTGGGAAGATGAGGAGGATGCTTTATTTTCCGGGGAGGGGAGTGGGGGACTGCACTTTTGAATTTAATAACTTAAGGGGAGGTACAATCTGTAACTTAGATACAAATGGATTTCCTCGTATTCCTACAACATGTTCAGTACAGTTAAGCATAATCAGTAATTTACGATTAAGAATTTAATTGCCCAGGTGTCAGGCCATTTTTTCCCGAATCTATTTACTACAATTGTCTAATGATAAGTGATTATCTCCTATGTTCATCCCTTAGATGCTGAGCACTGGGCATGCTGGAACAATTTCTCTTTTAATACCCCTGAGCTCTAGTTGACACAATTCTGCATGCCCAGGGTTCACTTTTCTAAGCATAGGCACCACAACCCTTTTTAAGATGTGTTACCCTTGATAGAAGAGGGATAATCATTTGGTTTTAAATTGGTTGTAAACTGTATGTTGTGAGGAGGGTCTAGTTCAACACTGACCCATGTTAAGATGTAAAATTAAACACAACCACTATCAGGTTTCCCAGGAGGATTTTCTTTATTCTTTGATCCTTCTATTGCATTTCTTGACCACTGCCTCCTTCCCCAACCCATGTTAGTCTGCTGACCATCTGGGGAACAAGAAAAAAGAATGAAGGGCAGTGAAGAGTTTTAAGCTGGTATCAGAATGTTGAGTGATGGGTAACGCGGATCATCCATTAAAATTATCCAAACAACTTCCTTTTAAAAGACAATGGCAACCCACTCCAGTATTCTTGCCTGGAGAATCCCATGGAGGGAGGACCCTGGTAGGCTACAGTCAGTGGGGTCGCAAAGAGCCGGACACAACTGACTTCACTTTAAAAGACTAACAGAGGGAATTTCCAGGCTTGATATGATCATCCTCCTTCAACTCCATCTACCCACAACTCTCCTATTCTTCAAGACAGCTTGATTGTCATTGTCTCTATAAAGCTCCAATCTAAAGTGATTCTTTATCTTCAACTCCCATAGAGTTATTCAGTATAACTAGCTCACATGACTTGGCAACATCAACTCCCATTGAATTCAAACTGCTGTTATTACTTACTATTCCATGGGTCCATGTGCTTTTTCACTAGATTGTAAACACCTGAAGGGCAAGATCTACATCTTTTATTTTCTCTAACAGCCTAATGCTTTAAATAATTGTTGATTTTAAAATAAGCAAGAGGACTTCCCTGGTGGTCCAGTGGCTAAGAATCTGCCTGCCAATGCAGGGGACATGGGTTTGAACCTTGGTCTGGGAAGATCTGACATGCCAAGGAGCAACTAAATCTGTGCTCCACCACTACTGAAGCCCACAAGCCTAGAGACAGTGCTCCACAACATGAGAAGCCCCTGTTTGCTATAACTAGAGAAAACCCATGTGCAGCAATAAAGACCCAGTACAGCCAAAAATAAATAAAATTTTGTATAAAAGGAAATGCTAAAAAAATTAATTTTAAAAATTAAAGAAGATGAAAACAAGGACAAAACAACTGGTTCACATGAAAAGTCGAGGACTTGGGTAAATGACACATTTTGTGAGTATTCCCAAAAAAGGATAATTTTCCTGCTTTGATCTTGATTAGCACTTTTTGTTTTCTAAAACCTCAGTCTCAAATACTGAATTTTTTGTTTCCCAAGAACAGGATTCCTAGTAGACTATCTTTAACTCAAACACAAAGCTCATTTATTCTTAACTTTCCTCAGGATTTTCATGATCTAAAGTCACAAGAGTCATGATATTCAAGGAGCATTTCACTGACAATATTTACATTCTAGTTAATGACTTTTGTACATTAAAAATACTGAAAACCGTAACTTTAATGTTATATGGTCTGCATACCAGCTTCTTATATTATAAAATAGGATCACCTTTCTATTTTATACCAACAAAAGGCAGTTTTTTCCCTCTCACTCAAAAAAGATTATACCATTTTCCCACTCTTCTCAAAACAAAATGAATATCATACAGTTAATTATATCTACTCAGTAAAAGATGGCAGCAATAAATGTAGGAGATCAAAATATATACCCCCAAATATGCCACTCTGGCATAAGTGCTAAGTCGCTTCAGTTCAGTTCAGTTCAGTCGCTCAGTCGTGTCCGACTCTTTGCGACCCCATGAACTACAGCATGCCAGGCCTCCCTGTCCATCACCAACTCCTGGGATCCACCCAAACCCACGTCCATTGAGTCTGTGATGTCAGCCAACCATTTCATCCTCTGTCATCCCCTTCGTCTCCTGTCCTCAATCTTTCCCAGCATCAGGGTCTTTTCCAATGAGTCAGCTCTTCACATCAGGTGGCCGAAGTATTGGAGTTTCAGCTTCACCATCAGTACTTCCAAGGAACACCCAGGACCGATCTCCTTTAGGATGGACTGGTTGGATCTCCTTGCAGTCCAAGGGACTCTCAAGAATCTTCTCCAACACCACAGTTCAAAAGCATCAATTCTTCGGCTCTCAGCTTTCTTTATAGTCCAACTCTCACATCCATACAAGACTACTGGAAAAACCATAGCCTTGACTAGATGGACCTTTGTTGACAAAGTAATGTCTCTTCTTTTTAATACGCTATCTAGGTTGGCCATAACTTTCCTTCCAAGGAGTAAGCGTCTTTTAATTTCATGGCTGCAGTCACCATCTGCAGTGATTTTGGAGCCCCCTCCAAAAAAGTCAGCCACTGTTTCCACTGTTTCCCCATCTATTTGCCATGAAGTGATGGGACCAGATGCCATCTTAGTTTTCTGAATGTTGAGCTTTAAGCCAACTTTTTCACTCTTCTCTCTCACTTTCATCAAGAGGCTCTGTAGCTCCTCTTCACTTACTGCCATAAGGGTGGTGTCATCTGCATATCTGAGGTTATTGATATTTCTCCTGGCAATCTTGATTCCAGCTTGTGCTTCATCCAGCCCAGCGTTTCTCATGCATCAGTTATGTCCAACTCTTTATGGCCCTGTGGACTATAGCCTGCCAGGCAACTCTGTCCGTGGGATTCTCCAGGCAAGAATACTGGAATGGATTGCCATGTCTTCCACCAGGTGATATTCCCAACCCAGGAATAGAACCTGTGTCTCTTACATCTCCCGCATTGGCAGGAGGGTTCTTTACCTCTAGCATCACCTGGGAAGCCTACTGGTGTAAGAGCTGAAGACAACTGAGAAAAAGCAGAGAGAGGATGAGCTCTCTGATGTTCCCAAGTTACCTGAAAACAGATCATAAATTCCCCTTGTGACGGTGTCACCTTCCCCTGTCTCCACTTCCTAGAACAGGAGGGGAATAACAACTTTATCACCAAAGACAAGATGACACCAAGAAAAAATTCTACACAAACTAGCCCTAACTAGCCCTTATTGACCATTAGTTCCCTACATATGTGCCTTCCTACAAGTTACTGCTCCTAAAGTCCCAAAGTTCCTTGTCACTTCTCATTAAATTTGTTCTCCTTTGTCCAAAAGGTATGAAAGTTTCCGAGCCTAACTGTGTCTTTAAGGATTTTCTTTATTGTCTATGTTGAAGCCCCCAGAAGCAGGTAAAACTTGTAACTTTAAATAAATCTGTATGCCTTTTCTCCTGTTATCCTGCTGATGTCAAATTTATTTCACAGAACAAGCCAGAGAACCTAAGAGAGTAGGGGGAAAAAGCCCTCCCTCATATAAACATATTCTGATAGTGAACATGAGGCAGGAGATAGATGGGCTACAGGTTAGACATGTATAGCCAGCCTCCTGTTTACACTTTTAGATAGAAATAACAACACGAACAGGGTAAAGAGCTGCACTTAGACTCTGATGGACACTTTAAGATAACAGTCACGGCAGGGGCAGAGAGGAGCCGAGTCCAGCGCTGATAAAAGATAAAGAGAGCACATATTTCTCATTCCTGAGGTCAAGCAGACCTTCTCGACTACACATGCACAGAAAGGCTCCTTGAGGATCAATAAAGAGGAGGCACTGCCCCAGAATCTGTGATGCCAAATCTCCCACAGACCTCTGCAGTGGAATCCATCTGGCAAAAAGTCATTCACACATGTTGGGGAGGGTCCTGGGGCAGGGCAGGTGGAAAAAGAAGATAATTGGCCAAAGGTAAACAAAGCCCTGGAAGAACTGCCTTATTTAAATAAATGATTTAACCACCTCTCTATGGTGTTCCTCCTTAGTAGAGAGGATGAAAGTTAAAGTGTGAAAGTATTAGTCTCTCAGTCACGTTCATGGACTTCTCCAGGCAAGAAAACTAGAGTGGGTTGTCATTTCCTACTCCAGAGGATCTTCCTGACCCAGGGGTCGAACCTGGGTCTCCCATGTTGCAGGAAGATTCTTTACCATCTGAGTCACCTGGATGCCTTTAGAGAGGATGCCCACACCATTTTCTCTCTGGGTGTGTATCTCTGTTTTGCTTCTGTCTTAAAGAAGCAAACTGTTCTCTGTGTACTCTCCCATTAGATGTGCTGTGTCTCTAATAATAAGCTTTGCATCTGTTCTTACAGTTTTTGTCTCCTTGAAACACTCTTGCTTTCAAACAAGGCAAGAGCCAGAGGAACTCTGCTTCTAGCCCCTAGCTCATTCTGGTCTAGTGGTTGGGATTTTCTGGTTTTCATCCATCTATGCAAGTTTCATTCCTGGGCAAAGAACTAAGAGATCCTGCTTCAAGTCACCACTTACTGCTTTCTCTTCCAGACAAGAAACAGCTTCTGATCATTCTATTTTTGAATTTAGGAACAGAAACAAAAGACCTCATTTTTAAAAATTTATTTAAAATGCATAAATGTCTAAAAAATAAAGTCTATTAAAGAAAAAAAAAAAAGGCATACATGTCAAATGAGGAAAAACTAAGACCAGAAGATGTTAAAATAAGGAGAGAGATCTCATTCTAAAATTCAAAAATATTTTTTTGCTACTTCTTTTCTATTAGGGAATTCACAGCTACAAGTTTAAACTTCATCTGGTTTAGAGGAATTCAGTTTTTCCATAGAGAGCATCAGCTCTCAACTTAACACCTTGGTATGTAGCCTAAGGAAGTTCAAAGCCATCTGCAATAGCTGCCCACATTTTAAGTAAAAAATCACAGGAGTCTAGGAGGAGGGCACATCCTACGACAGTTAGTTTAGCAATCAATTGGGTTAAGTTGGAGAATACTAAAGGCCTTCAGTTCAGTAGCTCAGTTGTGTCTGACTCTTTGTGACCCCATGGACTGCAGTATGCCAGACCTCCCTGTCCATCACCAACTCCCAGAGTTTACTCAAACTTATGTCCATTGAGTCGGTGATGCCATCCAACCATCTCATCCTCTGTCGTCCCCTTCTCCTCCTGCCTTCAATCTTTCCCAGCATCAGGGTCTTTTTCAATGTGTCAGTTCTTTGCATCAGGTGGTCAAAGTATTGGAGTTTCAGATTCAACATCAGTCTTTCCAATGAATATTCAGGACTGATTTCCTTTAGGATGGACAGGTTTGATCTCCTTGCAGTCCAAGGGCCTCTCAAGAGTCTTCTCCAACAACACAGTTCAAAAGCATCAATTCTTTGGCAGGTCTCTCCTAAAGAGCCCAGATCCAGGACCAGAACACAGAACACTGTATCTCAGGGCTGGAACAGGCCTCATTGCTGCTTAGTCCAGTGGCCCTAAACTTGAACTCATCTACAAGCTTAAAAAAAACACCCTCAGGACTTCTGCTTCCAGAAAAGTGGAATAGACATTATTTTCTCTATTCCTCCCTGTATAACTTAAAACCCTGTCATTATATATAAAATAAATATTAAAAGGCTCTGAAAACTTGAGAGAAGGTAGACAGGATGGAATATGTTCTCTGACCATGATAGAATCAAATTAGAAATAAAAAATGGAAAGGTAACATAAAATCTCCAAACACTTGGAAACAACAAATGAAAATACAACATATCAAAAATTGTCAGACACAGCTGAAGTAATGCTGAGGGGAAATTTAATAGCACTAAGTTCATACATTAGAAAAGAGGAAGAATCTCAAATCAATTATTTAAACTCTCACCTCAAAAACCTGGAAAAAGAAGAAAGAGGAAAAAAACAGAGGAAGAAAATATTAAAGATTAGAACATAAATCAGTGAAATTGAAAATAGAAAAACAATAGAGAAAATCTATGAAACAAAGAGTTGTTCTGTGAAAATATCAATAAAATTGACAAACCTCTAGCATGAATAACAGAAAAAACAGAGGGAAGACACAAATTACTAATATTAGTAATAAAATTACTAATTAAAATAATTAGTAAATATATTTATATATATATATGTATTTTTTCAGAGTCTTTTCCAATATAGGTTATTACAATACATTGAATATAATTTCCTGTACTATATAGTAGGAGCTCATTCTTCATCTATTTTATTTATAGTAATCTGTATCTGAAAGTGAAAAGTGTTAATTGTTCAGTTGTGTCCAACTCTTTGCGACACCATGGACTATAACCTGCCCGACTCCTCTGTACATGGGATTTTCCAGGCAAGAATACTGGAGTGGCTAGCAATTCCCTTCTCCAGGGGATCTTCCCAACACAGGGATCGAACCCAGGTGTCTCTCATTGCAGGCAGATTCCTTACCATCTGAACCACCAGGGAATCCCATCCCAAGTTCCAGATGTATCTCTCCCCACCTTTCCTCTATGGCAACCATGTTTTATGTCTGTGACTCTACTTCTGTTTTGTAAATAAGTTCATTTGTTTCATTTTTTAGATTGCACCCTGTGATATCATATGATATCTGATAATATCTAGGTCCGTCCCTGTTGCTCCTGCGGGTGTTATTTCATGCTTCTATACAGCTGAGTAATATTCTGGTGTGTATGTACCACAGCTTTCTCCACTCATCTGTCAATGGACATTTAGGTTGTTTCCATGTCTTGGCTATTGTGAATAGTGCTGCTATGAACACTGGGGTGCTTGAATCTTTTCAAGCTAGAGTTTTCTCTGGATATATGCCCAAGAATGGGATTTCTGAACTGTCTGACTAACTTTTGACAAAGTTTCAAAAACAATTCAATGGAGGAAAGACAGTCTTCAACAAATGATGCTGAAGCACTTAGACATTCATAGGTAACAAAGAAAACCTAGACCTCAATCCTTATGTAAAAATCAACTCATAATGGATTACAGACTTAAATGTAAAACATAAGACTAAAAAAATTTTAGGAAAAAACACAGGCGATGTCTTCAAGATCCAGAGCTAGGCAAAGCATTTTTGGACTTGACATTAAAAGCATAATCCATAAAGGGAAAATTGATAAATTGGACTTCATCACAACTGACAATTTTTGCTCTGTGAAAGACCTTGTTTATAAGATGAAAAGACTAGGTATAGACTAGGATAAAATATTTGCAAACCACATATTTAACAAAGGATTAGTATCTGGAACATATTTTTAAAACTCAACAGCAAGAAATCAACAGTTTAATTAGAAAATGAGTGAAAGGCATGAACAGATATTTTACTAAAGAGGATATACAGGTGTCAGGTAAGCACATAAAAAGATATTCAACATCGTTAGCCACTGTTGTTGTTGTGTTAGTCACTCAGTCATGTCCAACTCTTTGCGACCCTGTGAACTGTAGCCCGCCAAAAAAAATGTGTCCATGGAATTCTCGAGGCAAGAGTACTGGAGTCGGTAGCCATTCCCTTTTCCAGGGGATCTTCCCAACCCAGGAATTGAACTCGGATCTCCTGCACAGCAGGCAGATTCTTTACCATCAGAGCCAACAGGGAAGCCCCATCAGCCATTAGGGAAGTATAAATTAATTTCATGAGTTATTGCTAAATGCCTATCAAAATGGTTTAAATAAAAAACAGTGAAAAATGCCAAAAGCTGGCAAGAATGCAGAGAAACTAGATCACTTATACATTGTTGGTGGGACTGTAAAATGGTACAGTCATTATAGAAAACTAAAACTTGAAAAACTAAACATGAAATCACCATGTGACCCAGACCTGCACATAAGTGTTTATAGCCATTTTATTCATAATAGACTCAACCTGGAAAAAAACTAGATATTCTTCATCAGGTGAACAGTTAATCATATTGTGGCACATCTATACCACATGTAACACTACTCAACAATAAAAAGGAATAAACTATTGATACATGTAACTACCTGGATAAATCTCCAGAGAATTATTTTGAGTAAAACAAAAAAGAAAAAACAGTCTCAGAAGATTATATATTGTATGATTCCATTTATATAACATTCTTGAAATAATAAAATTACAGACATGAAGAACAGATTAGTAAATAGCCATATCATTCCTAAAGCTCACAATGACACTGAATCAGTTTCCCACCAGTCAAACTGGAGACTTTGCTGAATATGTGGGGAGTTTGGTAGAGATCGCAGATTGGTCATACCTTAGTAGTGGAGCTAAACCACTGCACCATAGCCTACACCATAACCTTAGATATGTCCTAAGAGAAAGCAAGACTGAAAAAGATCAAGTTAATCTGTGAATAACTCCTACCAGAATAAAGTCAAACACTTTATAGGAACAAAACAATAGCTCTTACTCAGTAATGTGAAATTTAAGTCCAACATCTAATAAAAATCACTAGACATACAAATTACATGGGAAAATGTGACCTATAACCCAGAAAAAAAGTGGTTGACAGGAACAGACCCAGAAATGACAGATGATGAAGTTAGTAGACAAGAACTTTGAAAGAACTATCAGAAGCAATAGATATATACTCACTGTTCTCTACTGGCCTAAGCAGTGGTCTACATCTTTATTGTGGTGAATAGAGCAATTGCTTCACATTATAGCTCTGATTTTGACTCTTGGTTTAAAAAAAAAAACAAAAAAACCAGTGTATTTTAAATGGCTTGGATAGAGTTGCTGCATATATGCCCTGTAATAGTGCAAAGAGAGTGTCCAAAGTCCAGATGATCTATGTCCTGAATAATCTCTTACAATCTCAAAACGCATTTGTGGAAAAAGATGGAGTGGGTGGTTTAAGAAAGTCCTTCCTGGGATCTGCCAGTTGTTTTGCAGCCAGGTACTTTTTTGCCCCATTTCTATGATGGGGTAATCTGCCCTATGTACTGATTATGCAGAAAGGTCACTTGGATCCAGTAGAGAGGTTGAATTATTTCAATCAAGAGAAAACTTGAAAAATATTGCTTATCCTGTTTATCATAAAATCAAGACACTGTAGTAATACATACAAGTTAGTAGTTCCAAAAGGCAGGAGTTACTTATACGTCCTTTAAACATCCAATAACAATAATTTGCACCCGTCAATCCTGTGTAATGGCAGAAAGTTCAGTAGTTTACTGAGTCTTCCGATCTGAGTGTTACCAGAAACACTTGGGAAATGCTGATATGTTCCACAAGGCTGAAGTGCTTTTTGTGGATCATCTTAGTCGACTAGCTCATTACGGCTCACTGCTTCCCTCTCTTATGCCTCCTCTAACTTTTACATTCAGTCGGGCTGTTGTTGGCAACTTCATCTCAAGTGGATGAGTCTCTGCCAAAACAAGACTAAGGTTGACCTCACCTGACAGAAAAAATGTAGGACAATAGAAAAAAATTATCACACTCGTAAGAAAAAATATCACTGCAGATGGTGACTGCAGCCATGAAACTAAAAGACGCTTGCTCTTTGGAAGAAAAGTTATAACCAACCTAGACAGCATATTAAAAAGCAGAGACATTACTTTGCCAAAAAAGGGCCGTCTAGTCAAAGCTATGGTTTTTCCAGTAGTCATGTATGGATGTGAGAGTTGGACTATAAAGAAAGTTGAGCGCCAAGGAATTGATGCTTTTGAATTGCGGTGTTGGAGAAGACTCTTGAGAGTCCCTTGGACTGCAAGGAGATCCAACCAGTCCATCCTAAAGGAAATCAGTCCTGAATATTCATTGGAAAGGACTGATGTTGAAGCTGAAACTCCAATACTTTGATCACCTGATGCGAAGAGCTGACTCATCTGAAAAGACTCTGATGCTGGGAAAGATTGAAGGCAGGAGAAGAAGGGGATGACAGAGGATGAGATGGTTGGATGGCATCACCGACTCAATGGACATGAGTTTGAGCAAGCTCCAGGAGTTGGCGGTGGACAGGGAAGCCTGGTGTGCTGCAGTCCATGGGGTCACAGAGTCAGACACAATTGAGCAACTGAACTGAATTGATGAAACATAAATAAATAAAACTAGATATTGTAGGCTGCATGGTGGCCCCCCAAAAGACATGTCCTAATTCCCGGTACCTGTGAATGTTACCTTCTTTGGATGAGTCTTTACAGCTGTAATTTTAAGTTGAAGATCTTGAGAAGAAAAGCTTACCCTGGATTAACTAGCTGGGTCCTACACTTAATCACATGTATTCTTATAGGAGAAAGAGAGATTAAACTGAAAAACACAGGGGAGATAAACACACAGAGACGAGGAGGAGGCAATGTGACCATGGAGACAGAGGTTGGTGTGTTGTGGCCACAGCCAAGGAAAGCCTGTAGCCATCAGAAACTGGAAGAGGCAAGGTATGGATTCTCCCCGAGAGCCTTGGAGAAAAGAACACTTTGATTTTGGATACCTGGGCTAGAGAGAGGATAAATTTCTGTCATTTTAAGTCTTCCAGTTTGTAGTTATTTGTGACAGCAGTCACGGAATCTAATACTAGATATTGATATTACTGACTATGGACCCACAATTTTCCACAGCGTCCCAAAATGGCTACCCCCAACCTATGCCCCCAGTCTGTGGCCACACTGTAGGACCAGCTCCCATCCTCATGATCTAGTTGGAGTATAGACCAATTTCTCTTTTATTCTGAAGAATGAAGAAAACCCTTCCATTTTAATGATCCAACCATTTCAAGAACCTCTGCATGGGCTTCCCTAGTGGTCCAGTGGTTAGGACTTCACCTTCCAATGAAGAGGGTGGGGGTTCAATCCCTGCTCAGGGAACTGAGATCCCACATGCCTTGTGGCCAAAAAGCCAAAACATAAGACAGAAGCAATACTGTAACAAATTCAATAAAGACTTTAAAAATGGTCCACATTAAAAAAAAAATTCTTAAAAAAGAAGAATCTCTGCAAAGACGCAACTCTGGCCAAAATAAAAACAGCAGGAGGATTATAGGAATAAGAGTGCCCAAAAGCAAGTGTATGTAGCGAAAAGGGTAGAGGGGAGGTGGTGTAGAAGAACAGAGAAAATGAGATAGAGGAAAGAAGTGATGAGAGCCTATAGTTGCTGGAGATTGTGTTTCCATCCACCCTTTATCAATTATGTAAATGTCTAAATAATGTCTTAGTAACAGAGCACTAGTTGAGCTTAGTAAGAACTCTTCACATAAGGATATAGTCAAGTATAAATTATTACTGCAAATGTTTTTTTCATCAGTAAAAAGGGTCTTTTAACTACATGTATTTGACAGAATTCAATTCCATTTGGTAGAAGACAAATCTAAATTTAAATTAGGAAATCCTGTTATAATTTCTCATTCTCTATCCTTCTATTTCATAGCACTTACCATCATTTGTAGTTACATATTCAATTGTATGAGTGTATACAACAAACCTCCTCAAAACTTAGTGGTTTAAAACAACACACTTTATTATCTCACAGTTGCTAAGAGTCAGCTTCAATAGGTTCTACGTGCACAGCTTAGCCGGGTCTTCTGCTTCAGTGTCTCTTACAAGGTTGAAATCAAGTTGTCAGTTGGGGATGTCATCTCATTTGAAAACAACTGGGGGGATTTACTCTCAAGCTCACTCAAGTGGTTGCTGGCAGGATTCACTTCCTTGAACTGTTGAATTGAGGTCTCAGTTCCTCAGGAGCCTTTGGCTCCATGCCACATGGGCCTTTCTATAAAGAATCTCCCAGCATGCTAGCAAGCAAGAGGACAAGAGAGACAGAATCAGTAAAAGAGAGAGTTATTCACGTACAACAGATCTTACAGTCTTCTGTAATCTAATCATGGACATGATATCCCTTCACATTTGCTATATTTTTTTTCTTTAGAAGCTTTAGAGGTGAGTCACTAAGTTTAGCTCACACATAAGGTGAAGGGATTACACAAGGGACTGAGGACCAGGAGGTGGGGATTGTTGGGGTCATCTTAGAAACCTGCCTACCACTGAAGAATTAATGTCTATCCTTTCTACCTCCTCAATTGATGGTAAACTTTTTGAAGGACATGATCACATCTATGTGTTTATGACTGTTTTCTTAGCATCAAGTACAACTCACGGCAAAGAGTGGGATTTAATACATTCTTCTTGAAATAATAACATACTTACTGGCTATAATTATTGATGTTTAAACAAACATGGATATTTATTTTATCATCCATAACATGTAGTGTTTGAATCATCTTTAACACACACACTCGTCTACTTTCTGTTAAAACTTTATTGTCAGCCTAAGTGTCTTTTTAAATGCAAAATGCCATGAAGATAAATAACTACACACTGATGCTATATTTTGTAGTATCTGTGAAACAAACAAAATGGCAGGTGAAGTAATAGAGGCCAAATACAGTAGGAGGCAAATGACTACTGCAGACAATGGGTGCTATTGAAGGGCCATCACCAAGGCTCTTTTAATGATTCTTGTGCCTTCATTGATCAATAAGACCTTCATAAATGGAGGTTGGTAAGGAGAGCTTCCAAGTAGGAACAAACATCTAGACAAAGACTTGAAGGTAAGGGTGTATGTGTTGTGCTCAGAGATCCATAGTAGAACATCTTGCAAGAGAGAAGGGTGCTTACAAGGAGAACTTGGAAATAAGGCAGGAGGGAAAGCATAAAATTTTTAAATAATGAAATTGGAATGGAACTTAGTGGTCATATCATATGAGCTTTAGAGAGGACAAGTCCATAGCAGAGTAGGAAATATTAAAGAACAAAGAGTATGTACTTTACTGTCAAATAGCTGGATTTGAAACCCAGCTCTGCCATCCATCAAATTAACTTTAGGCAAACAGCTACTTCACTAAACTTCAGTTTCCTCATCTGTAGTAATAACAGTTCCTACCACTTGACTTTTTTTTCCAGGTTTAGGGGCTTCCCTGGTGGCTCAGATGGTAAAGAATCTGCTTTCCGTGTGGGAGACTGGGGTTCAGTTCCTGGGTTGGGAAGATTCCCTAGAGAAGGGAATGGCTACCCACTCCAGGATTCTTGCCTAAAGAATTCCATGGACAGAGAATCCTGGCAGGCTACAATCCATTGGGTTGCAAAGAGTCAGGTATCATTCGGTCTGTGTATTTATGTATGTAAGCATATATATATTCTGACAGGAAACACTAGATCTCTGGATCAGAGAACAGATACTTTATTAGTTACAGAGCATCTTAGAACTGGTTCCCTAAGACCCATGGGCAACATGGCTAAGATCCTAATGCCACAGTGCATAAGCAAGAAGGCCGCACCACAGAAGAACCCAAAAATCATAAGACTCAGAGCTTATAAGGCTGCTGGCATATCTGCCCATTCTTCTATAAAGAAATGGATAGATACCTTATCTTCACTCTGGACGGTAGGCAAATGTTTCTAGAAGAGGAGAAAATGGCTCCGGGGAAAATGAATTACTCCTGAAGAATACTCTATCTCCCACTTCCTAGATGCATTTGCTGTAAAATCATTCTTTAGCTAAGTCAACTGATGCTCTTTGTTCAAAAAGCCCAGAGAGTGCAGAAATGTGAAAACATTCTTGGAGAGCTGCTTCCCAACAATAGGTATCCAGTAAATGTTAGCTGCCTTCATGAGCCCAAAAACAGTGTTCTTTACTCCAGTCTCTCAAACCTTTCCCATAGATGCCACTGTTGCTAAGAGCCAGAGGCTCACGGGCCACCAGATACCCTAAGGTGAAGAGTCTCACTATTCCATGTCATACATACTTCTACTTGGTCATTACCTGGCCTACAACTCAGCAATCTTTTGGCTGCATTCTTGAGTTTCTTTCCCAAATGTAATTTCTGTAGATGTGAGATTCTGGAAAGCAACTTGTGTGTAGTGAGATAATATTTTGAACTATTAATTCATGGTTTTCTTGTGCTTTGCCCACTGCACTTCTGCAAATGTGGCAGCTACACCTGGGATCACTATTATTTGGGGAAATTTTATCACCAGGGAATCAGAGAACAGAGATGCCAAGTACTTCAAGAGCTCTGATTCAAAGAGCTCTGACTCAGATATTTAGAAGCTACCTGATCTTATAAGACACACAATGTACTTACAATTACACAATGTACTCCTTTCCTACACTAGGACTAGACATAGACCCCTCCAAGGGAAAGTAAGAAAAGAGAGTAACAGTACACTCTGCTGTAACTTGGCTCCCAACCTGACCCAGGCTGAGGGGATAGGGAGGAAGCAGAAACAGAATCCCCCACAAAGTGGCAAGTGAAGAGTACAGAAATGAAGGCTGAAAGATGAACTTCAGAGGTTTTAAGATTTTGTATGTGGCATTTAAAAGATGTGGTTGGAGACCAGAGTGACTTGGGTTTCTAAAGTTAGGTGTTGTGTGACTAAAATATTTGGAGGGAGTTTATAGATTAATTGGATGTTGTAATGATAGGCTTTTACCTTATAGTTGCTTTAACTCTTATTATGAAACAATTAGAACTGGAATGTTTTAATTTGACAATTGGTGTTGATTTTATATATTTGTTGATTTTTTTCATGTTTTCAATAGAAACAATTTTTTTTCCCTAGTTTGCAGAGTTGGGCATTTGCCCCCTATATCAACATGCTCCCCACACCTAGCCCACGCTGGGCTGAGGGGCATTTGAGCATCTGATAATTCCATTAAACTGAGAATCTATAGTTAAGGGAGACTTGAGATAACTAAATCAGCATTACAATTGGTTATGGGCAAGTTTGCTTCAAAGTCATATCCTTTTTATTGAAGTATAGTTGATTTACAATATTGATTTAGTTTCAGGTGTGTAGCAAAGTGATTTGGTTTTATATGTACACATATTTTTTGATATATAAGTATTTCAGATTATTTTCATTATAGGTTATTATATGATATTGTATTTATTAATAGTTCCCTGTACTATACAGTAAATCCTCTGGCTTATCTATTTCAAGGTCATTTTTAGAACATGGAGAGGTCCAGATAGAATTCTAAGTGAGAAGTAGAGGCTGAAGCTCCAGGTTTGGAAACCATCAGTATATAAGTGGTCATTGAAACCAAGGTTGCATCTATCAAGGTTTTTGGTTACAAACAACAGAAACCAACCCTGGTTATTTAAGGAAATAATTTATTAGAGATAATAGGTAGCTTATGGAGTCTCCAGGAAAACAAGATATCCAAGCTTAGAGATTTTATGATAAGAAAGAATTCCCAATTCACATTGCAGGTGCTGGGTCCTGACTCTGCAATTGGTACCACCAGTCCTGCCAACACATGGCATTGGGTGCTACCATCAACTTCTGTGGCAACTGCTTCTGGACACTGGAAGTGCTGCTTCTACCTTTGTCAGAAGGGCTCCATGAGAGGCTCCTCTTTCTTTATTGGTTTCCCAATTCAGTCTGGCATGGGTACAGTTGAAATGCCTAGGTTCTAGCTGCAAGGGAGCCTGGAAATGTGCCTATTGTTATGGCCTCCTTAGTAGTATGCCACCAGGTGGTTGGTGGTGTAGTGGTTAGCATAACTTCCTTCCAAGCAATTGACCCAGGTTCTATTCCAGGCAAATGCATGCCCTTGGGCTTTCCTAGTGCCTCAGACAGTAAAGAATCCACCTGCAATGCAGGAGACCCAAGTTTGATCCCTGGATCAGGAAGATCCTCTGGAGAAGGGAATGGCTACCCACTCCAGTTTTCTTGCTGGAGAATTCCATGGGCAGAGGAGTGTGGTGGGCTATAGTCCATGGAGTCACAAAGACTCAGACATGACTGAACAATGAACACTTTTTTCACTTTTAGAAGGAAGCAAGGCCTTTTAAGGAGGAAAGAGGGCTAAATGTGCAATGTGGTCAAGTGCTAAGTCACTTTGAGTCATGTCTGACTCTTTTGCAACCCTATGGACTATAGCCTGACAGGCTGCTCTGTCCATGGGATTCTCCAAGCAAGAATACTGGAATGGGTTGCCATTTCCTTCTCCAGGGGAATCTTTCCCACCCAGGGATCAAACCCACATCTCTTACATCTCCTGCACTGGCAGGCGGGTTCTTTACCACTAGCGCCCCCTGGAAGCACTTAATGTGGCCAAAAAGAATAACAAATGTCCACTATAAGAACAGAAGCTGAGATGGTGAAAGAGCAGATGTGGAAGTAAAGAGAGAATATAATAACAGTAAATATTTATTGAGTGCTTACATGTTCAGTACTTAATATATATGAAATAATTTACTCCTTAGAACAACTGTTCTAAGAACCACTGTTCAATTAGAAACTTTTTTTTTTTTAAATAAACAGCACACATTTGAGAAGTGGACAGTCATTTTTAGTTGCCTCACAGAAACTATTGGTTTGCAGGTAGGGAAACTGACTCAACAGAGAGATTAAACTCATTATCCAAGGTGACCCAGCAAGGAGCGCTAACTCCAAAATGCACTATACTGCCTCTCCATGGAGAGGACTGAAGATGGAATTCTAGGAAATACAGATATTTAGGCAACAGACAGAGGAAGTGAAATGGATTAAGAAGAAATAAATGGTCACAGAGCCAGAGGAAACTCAAGAGGAGTACTCAATATCAGGAGTTCTGGAATAAGAAATGGTAGTTGTGTAAGTTTCCTAGGGCTGCTGCAACAAAGGAGCTTAAATAACAGAAATTTATTGTCTCACACTTCTGGAGGTTGGATGCCTGAGATGAAGGTACCAGCAGAGTTGGTTCCTTCTAAGGGCTAAGAGGGAAGGATTTGTTTCATGCTTCTCTTCTAGCTTCTAGGGCTTTGCTGGCAATCTTTAGCATCCTTTGGCCTGTAGGTGCATCACCTGAGCTCTGCCTCCACATGGCATTCTCTTCAGTCTTCCCTCTTTATATGTCTCTCTCCAAATTCCCCCTTTTTAGAATGACACCAATCATATTGGATTAGGGGTCTATAATACGCTCGTGTGACATCATCTTAGCTAATTTACATCTGTAGTGGCCCTACTTCCAAATAAGATTACATGCTGAGATACTAGGGGTTAAAACTTTGACACATGAATTTGGGGATGGGCGTGCATTCAATTCAACTCACAATAGTAGTCAACTATATGACTGCTGCAGAAAAGTCAAGAACAGTGAAGGCTGCATATAAACTACTGGTTTGGCAACTAGTAGCTTACAGAGATTTGGCAAGAATCATATTATTATTTCAGTAATATGATACTGGTAGACATATATTATAAAGAAGTTGACATACGAAAGGTGCTTAAGAGAGGACACTGACGGAAGTGAAAGTGAAAGTCGCTCAGTCATGTCCGACTCTTTGCAACCCCATGGACTAGTCCACGGAATTCTCCAGGCCAGGATACTGGAGTGGGTAGCCTTTCCCTTCTCCAGGGGATCTTCCCAATCCAGGGATCAAACCCTGGTCTCCCGCATTGCAAGCGGATTCTTTGCCAGCTGAGCCACAAAGATGCATATACAATTCTCTATATGTTTGATGGGACAGGAAATGTATGGCCATCTCTATAGAGGGAGGCAGATCCCTGTGAATTCTTTACCAAGTAATCAATGGTATAAATATAAATGTTATGGTTTGGTGGTGTTACTTCCTATGTGTCAAGCCAAATCTTTAGGAATTGTGATTTGAAATCAACAACTGGTTTTGGGCAGACATCTATAACACATGTGGTGGTGTTGCCATAGTGATAGTCACTCTAAGAAATTCGGAAGACAAAATTTTAGATACTAAGGACCTTTCCATATATCCTTCCTGAATGTTAATATTATTCAAATGAGTAACAGAACACTTCAGATACTTTTGTTCCTTGAAAATGAAACACCTTCCTTCCTCTGTCTGAAGACACTCTTCTAAAATGCAAGAACTCAAATAACTGCAAATTCAAATACAGTTTTTGAGCTGTACCACAAGAAGGAATAGGCTTCAGAAGGCCAGTTTCAGCACCTGCTGTTTTCATTTCTCTTTGCTAGGGCCAGTTGCTGTGTTTCAGAAACAGAAGCTCTGAAAGCGAAGATGTATGACTGAGAACATGGAATTGGTTCCCTACATATATTTAAAACTCCAGTTTGAAAGAAATACTTAAAAAAAAACTTAAAAAAAAAAAAAAAAAGAAAGAAATACTTTATTCCTTTTCAAACTTCCCTACCGTTGCAGTGAATTCATTTCTTACATGATCCCACAGGACTGAATTTTATTATCCCAACTTCAGGCTGGAAATACTTTAGTCCTGTGTGCTAATGACTGATTCTCCCAGAGTGTGGCCACCTGGCTGCCAGGGCTTTTTGAGGTTCCTGCCATAGCCAAGTTGCTCATTGTTGCCTATTTTTCACTTCCTTCTGTTTCTACTCCACTGCTTTCATCCATGAACACCATGAGCGCGCTTGTGGAGTGTGTTGGAACCTCACCATGAATCCTACTCCACACAAACAGCCTATTGTCTCGTCTCCATGTTCCACAGGTGTTCTCTGCCAGAGAAACAAGGAAATCAAGCTTGGAAACTTGTCAAATTTCTGCTGATAGAGCCTAACAAATCAACCAAAGAAAGGAGGCATAGATAGTCACAGTGCAGGTGCTTTTTGTAAAAAGAGTTTAGGAAGTTTATTTCATTTGATGAGACACTTGATTCAAAAAGAAACCATCTCCTGGAAAAGTCCAAACACATTTATTAAAATGGTGGGGCCTTATCTTGATTGTAGTGGAGGATGAGGCAACAAATAGGTGGCCGTTACTGGGCAAGAACAGAACACAAAATGAGATGCTGGGCACCTTGGTTCCTTTGCAGGGAGGCACTGGTTGTCACTGATCAGCTCTCCTTAGCAATCTGGGGTGGCCTCTCACTTCCTCTTCCACCTGTCCCAGGCCTCAAAATGTCAGGTTCGGTGTTCCCAGGAAAACTAAGAAGTCTAAAAAGGCTTAACACAAAAATAATGTGTCCACCAAAAGAAGCCAGTCCTTTTACAACAACCGGCAGAAAAGTTTTAGTTCACACAGTTCTGTTTTTTTTCTGGATTTGGCTTTAGCACAACTAAAAAAGTCACTCATAGCACCATCCCAAGAGAGCTGCTGCCTAAGCTAGAAGAAAATATAGATCTGCACTTTTAGAAAAATAAGATAAAAACTTGATTAAAAACTGTGAAATTACACTTTTTATTTATAGTGTAAATATACATTCATAAACAGGACTCGAGATTAAGGTTCCTACATTTCCCTTCCTGGCTGACAATGCCACAGATAGAGTAGGGATGGGATACTAGATTGCTTTATCACACACTCCACCCTCCTCCGATCCCACCCCAACCTTTCCAGGCAAACTGAGGAATTTGACTCTGTCATTCATTTCTCCTTTCCATCCTTCTCTCTTCCATACACTCCTGTCTCTTTCTTAGGTATCTTTACTTGTTTTGTGGGAGATTCAAATAGACCAGTTGTTTGTTTAGTTGCTAAGTTGTGTCCAATTCTTGTGATCCCGTGGACTGTAACCTGCCTGGCTTCTCAGTCCACGGGATTCTCCAGGCAAGAATACTGGAGTGGGTTGCCATTCCCTTCTCCAGGGAATCTTCCTGACTCAGGAATCAAACCCAGATTTCCTGCAGGTAGATTATTTACCAACTGAGCTACGAGGGACGCTCTAACAGACAGGAATTAAATCTAAATCTGATCTTGGTCTATCACCCATAAATCATTTCTGGTATAATTTTGAGGACGCTAATTGCTGTCTATAGTAATCCTCCTTTCCCAAAGTGTTAGGAAACTGCTGCCAGCATCCTTTCAGCCAGATCCTAATCATCTTAAAACTTAGCAGCTATTAGGTAATGTGCTCCAGGAAGTATGGGTCAGCAACAGATTTGGTTTTCTTTGGTACCAAGTAGATAAATGTCTCAAAAGCCACACCCACATAAACTCTTGGGAGGAAAGCTTCAAACTGGCTTCTCTGAACTCTACCCCTTCCCTTTGGAACTCCAGAAGATAAAACCATGAAGTCTGGCAGGATACAAACAGCAGTTAAAGCCTGCATAGTGCAGAGTAGCAAAAAAAGTCTAAACACGGCATGGATATGTACTTAAACTCAATCTAAGCAATCTGATTCTTCCACAAGGTTTAACTTTTAATTTAAAGAATACATGCTCTTTTATATACATTTTAAAAGTCCTTCTCTACCTACACTCACTCAAAAGCCCAGTGGTGTGCTTAAGCACTTTGGCTTTGTCAGGACTCCTTACAGTACCCACTCTAGTCAGTGTACCACGGTCTACGTGAGTAGCTCTCCTAGGAATTGTCCAGTGTGCAGCCGACATGACAGAACATGGAGCCCCTGGTTGGAGTTCTGCTATACTACTTACCAGCTGTGTGAACTCAGGGAAGCTGTTTCTTCTCTAAGTCTCATATTCCTCATCTGTAGAAAGGAGATGCTATTGGTACCTCCCTCTCAGGATTGCTGTGAGGATTAAATGAGGTCAATTAATTAAGGACATGGTAATAACTGTTTCCCTAGTAGCTCAGGTGGTAAAGAATGCAGGAGACCCAGGTATGATCCCTGGGTGGGGAAGATCCCCTGGAGAAGGGAATGGCAACCCAAAATCTAGTATTTTTGCCTGGAAAATTCCATGGACAGAGGAGCCTGGTGGGCTACAGTCTATGGGGTTGAAAAGAGCTGGACACAACTAAGCAACTAATACACAATAATTGTTAGGTATATTGATACAAATAACAAATGGGTACTGAATACCCTAAGGTCCCCATTCCTACGGTATTGAGTCACAGAGAACACATCTGTAAGAGCAGTAAATGAGCATAGGGCAGGAGCACATTGCTACACCCACAGCAACATAGCTTTTCAAGGCTCTAATTAATGTAATATTATGAATCTTGAAAGCTCTTTCAGGGTGCCAGGCTTTTCTGTTACCAGTCTACCCCCTTAGATCTGCAGCAGACCTGACATCACTATGTACCCATTGTTGTCTGACTTGCCTTGGCCCTGACCACCTAGCTCTTTTCCTTCAGCTCTTCCACTCTCCATGACTGTCCACCATGGAGATTTAGAGTTATTACCCAGGGAAGGTGGGATCCTGAAATCTAACATTGGGAGCTGCAAGTTCTATGATCGAGTATGCTGGGAAAGGTAGCTTCTGTTTTTTTTCCCCTCCCGTCCTTGAAATCCAGGTCTAGCTCCATGGGGAGAAGCTACAGAGGTAGCTTTTCAGTGAGATTCTACTGAAAACTGCAATGCAGCAGGAAAATTACAGGAACATGAGTGTCCAAAGATGAATATAAGGGAAGGGTGGAGAGAAGGTTGTATAAAAACAGGGAATAAGAACAAATGAGGTGGAGGAAAAAAGTGACGAGAGTCTCCAGTTGCTGGAGACTATGATGACATCTGCCCTTTATCAGCCTATGTCAAGATCTAGGATCTGGTCAGAAATGGTTTCTGGGTTTATTAATCACACTAACCTTTGTACTGAGTTAGCATTGTAAATAACAAGGGTCAGTGACCCCTTATTATCTAAAGTAATGGGGACAAATTTAAGGCACAAGTGTGAAATAGGAGAGAGAGAGGCAGAAAAAGGAAAAGACTGGAGAAAAGGAGGCAGGTAAAGGAAGGCTGAAAAAAGTTATTGCTCTTGAGGAACCACTTAACAGGCATAGTTGCCACTGCTATGCATAACATATTTTGCAGAGAAGGGAGCGAAAGAGGTGAAGCCTGTTGCACAGCCGGGATCCTTAATTCTGTCCCTGCTCAGGCCCAGCTTTGAGATTTTGAGAGACTAAAGTAGTGCTCAGAGTGCCCAGGGAGGCGGTTAGGATACTCTTCTGATTGTTGACGTGGTCCTCTCCTGTCCCTGTGACTGAGAATGTGTCTACCAGACCTCCAACTACTGGGAGTGTAAGTAGATGAACGGCCTAGCTCCTGTGCTCTGAAATCCGTCATATTTGTTCCAAGGCCAGGTTCACCACAGACTGCTCCTGTCAATGACAGAGTACAGCGGGGATGCTAGGGCAGGCCACTTCTGGGAAACACAGGAATCTTCTGGTGATTTTTTTTTTTTGGCTCTCCAATAGCCTTGCTGAGGCTTTCTTAGTTCATGGCAGTCTAAGATCTTCCATCCATCCTCCTCCCTTCTCTCTCTTCTTCCCTTGGTATCGGATTACTTGCTTCCTGAACTGATGGCTCTCCCAGCCTTGTTGGCCTCCCTGCTTATTTTCTTTCGCAGGTGGTCCCTCCTAATAAAATCCTTGCATATTTAATCTCAATTTGGTGCCTGCTTTCCATATAATCTTTCCACATAATCTCCAAGTGCTTTCCACATAATCTCCAAGTGCTTTCCACATAATCTCCAAGCACTAACAGAAATAGGAAGTCCTAGCTCTTACTACTCATCATGCACAATGCAAGGTCCTAAATCACTGCTTGTTCACTTCTACTTAAACAGTCTTCACTGTGTTACAGGTGTGATGTAAAAGCTTTGGTGGTTGCCAGGTCATTCCCATGCTCGAATGCAGCAGTTCTGGCTTTGTTTATGAGCATTCCCTTGGTCCATTTCTGTGGGAAAGTGGGATATTCCACTTTCTGGGTAAAAGGCTTGGTTTTATTCCTCTAATTCCATTATAAAGGAGTCAACAGCAGCATCAACTTATTTGATCTCAATATTATAGGTGTCTAACATGCAAGACATGGAGTACTTGTTCTCCATTTCTTCCCAACAGCCTTGACCTTCAATTGCCCCATCCAAGGGAAGAATCCTATTTGGAATGACACACCGGGCACCTTCTGTGTCTACCCACACCTGCAGATCCTGTATTGTATCATTACATCTACGAAAAGTCACAATAATTCCACAGCATTTCAACCCATAGAGACAAAACTGAGTTCTTTCTAAGGCCATGTTCTTAGTTTTTTCTGAGAAGCTTTACTTAATGAGCTTATAATTTATAGGTACAGTAGAGCATAGGAACATAATGAACATATATTTTGGGGGTGTTGGCATAGGAATATTTGGCAAAAGAAACATGCAAACCATAATATTTTCTCTTGTTTGAAAAAGTCTACCAAACTTGTAGCCTTCTAAACAAGAAGGCTTATTTGTATTTCCTTGAGCATCTAAGATTTTGTAGTTTGTTTTTTTATTGCAGTAAAACACACATAACATAAAATTTACCGTTTAAAACTAAACTTCAGTAACATTTGATACATTCACAATGTGTGCAACCATCACCAATATCTAGTTCCAGGACATTTTTATCACCCCAAAAGACAGCCCGATACCCATTAAGCAATCACTTTTTTCACCTCCCCATCACTCCAGTTCAGTTCACTTCAGTCGTTCAGTCATGTCTGACTCTTTGTAACCCCATGAACTGCAGCATGCCGGGCCTCCCTGTCCATCACCATCTCCCGGAGTTTACCCAAACTCATGTCCATTAAGTCAGTAATGTCATCCAACCATCTCATTCTCTGTTGTCCCCTTTCCCTCCTGCCTTCAATCTTGCCCAGCATTAGGGTCTTTTCCAATGAGTCAGCTCTTTGCATCCGATGGCCAAAGTATTGGAGTTTCAGTTTCAGCATCAGTGCTTCCAATGAATACTCAGGACCAATTTCCTTTAGGATGGACTGGTTGGATCTTCTTGCTGTCCAAGGGACTCTCAAGAGTCTTCTCTAATACCACAGCTCAAAAGCATAAATTCTTCGGAGATCAGCTTTCTTTATAGTCCAACTCTCACATCCATACATGACTACTGGATAAACCATAGCCTTGACTAGATGGACATTTTAGGCAAAGTAATGTCTCTGCTTTTTAATATGTTGCCTAGTTTGGTCATAACTTTCCCTCCAAGGAGTAAGCATCTTTTAATTTCATGGCTGCAGTCACTATCTGCAGTGATATTGGAGCCCCCCAAAATAAAGTCTCTCACTGTTTTCACTGTTTCCCCATCTATTTGCCATGAAGTAATGGGACCAGATACCATGTTCCTAGTTTTCATAATGTTGAGCTTTAAGCCAACTTTTTCACTCTCCTCTCTCACTTTCATCAAGAGGCTCTTTAGTTTTTCTTCACTTTCTGCCATTAGGGTGGTGTCATCTGCATATTTGAGGTTATTGATATTTCTCACAGCAATCTTGATTCCAGCTTGTGTCACCCCAAGGCAGTCACTAATCTGCTTTCTGTTTTTATAGATTTTACTTATTATGGATATTTCATATAAATGAAATCATACAATATGTAGCCTTTTGTGTTTCCTTCAGATAACAAATTATTTTCAAGATTCATTCACATTATCACATGTCCAAGTATTTCATTCCTTTTTATGGCTGAATAATATTCCATTGTATGCTCAGTTAATCCTTATTACTTATAGATTCTGTATCTGCAAATTTTCCTACCTGCTGAAATTTATCTGTAAGCCTCCAATCAATACATGTAGTGTTTTTGTGACCATTCACAGACATGCACATGCACAGAGTGTTGAAAATTTCTAGTCACTTGATGTGCCATGTTACCAGTGAAGGTATAAAAAAAGCAATATTCTGCTTTTTTTGTTTCAGCGCTCACACTGTTAAGTGTCTCTTTCACACCCTATTTAGTTCCATTCAGGTTTTTGCATTTGGGGGATTTTTGTTGGTGATTTCACTGTTTAAAAGGCCCTCCAAGTATAATATTAGAATGCTGTCTAGTGTTCCAGCATCTAGTGAAAGAAGACTATGATATGTCTTATGGAGAAAACATGTGCGTTAGACAAGCTTCATTCAGGAATGAGTAATAGTACTGTTGGCCACAGGTTCAATATTAATGAATGAACAACATGTAGTAATGTGTCTTTAAACAGGAACACACATAAAACAAGGCTATGTATTGAACAGTTGAGGAAAATGTTGTGGCCACAGGCTTGTAGGAATCTAGCCCTCTATTTCCTGTAGAGTAATAATTCAGTATTTGCTGATTCAGTGTTTGTGACTTTTTTTTTATAGAAAACTGTCTCTCTTTATTGTGAATAAAGAGATCTGGCTGTACGAATCACATTTTGTTTATCTTCTCATCAGTTGATGGTATTTGGGTTGTTTCCATTTTGGGCTGTTATGAGTAATACTGCTATGGACATTTGCGTACAAACTTTTCTTTGAACACCTGTTTTTTAATTCTTGGGGGCATATAACCAGATGTCCTCAGTTTTCTTTCTTTTTCTTTAATTTTTATTGGAGAATAGTTGATTTATAATGTTGTGTTAGCTTTAACCAATATGACCCCACAAGAAATCACTGCCACAAGAAATGATGAAGGTTTGGGGAGTAAAAGGTGGAGAAAGAAAAGAGACAGAAGGCAAAGTATGTGAGTTGGGCTCAGGGTGAAAACAGAACTGGGCTTTGAGTTGCAGAGCAAAGAAGATGATCGAAAGGAGGCCAAGGACAAAGAAAAACAAAAATTGAAGAGATAAGGAATAGAACCAAATCAGGATCAAAATTAGGCAGTTCCTTAAGCTAAGGGTCCACCCACATGGACCAGGGAGAAGGCAATGCATGAGACAGTGGAGAGCAGATCAGAGAAAGAGGAAGATGGGAAGAAATAGAGAGAGTCCTAGAGCTGTTAGACACACATCCTGGTGCTCTTTTTTTCCTTTTTCCTAATTGAGGTATTGTTGACATAAAATACTATGTTAGTCTCAGGTATATAGTATAATGATTCAATATTTGTATTTGAAGTGATGACTTTAATAAGTCTAGTTAGCATACATCACTATACATAGTTACAATGTTTTTCAACATTTTTTTCCTGTGATAAGAACTTTTAAAATCTCTTACTGGTGCCCTTGATAGGTGCTTGCAACTGCTGTTAGAGGGCATTTAGCACAGCTCTAAGAGTGTCACATCTGAAGCCAGGTCTAACTTGGTGTATCAAGCCAGTTGTATCATACTAGATGAGCTGTTCAGTCTTTCTGTTTCAATTTTCTCATCTTAAAACACCACCAGTAATGGCATTTATCTCATAAGGTAAGAATTAAATAAGATAACGAATGTGAATTAATTAGCATAGCACCAGACACATAAGTGCTTGATAAATGTAGATTGTTGGACCTCTGTATCTGTGGATTCTGCATCCATGCATACAACCAACCCTGGATCAAAAATACTTGAATAAAAATTCCAGAAATTTCCAAGAAGCAATTTTTAATTTGCTGTGTGCTGTCAATTATTTACATAGTATTTACATTGCATTTACAACTATTTACATAGCATTTACATTGTATTAGATATTTTAAGTAATCTAGAGATTTAAAGTTCATGGAAGACTGTGCACAGTTACATGTAAATACTACACCATCTTATATAAGGGGCTTGAGCATCTGTGGATTTTTATATCTGTGGAGGGTCTGGAACTAATCTCTCACAGATATGGGGGTGTGACTGTGTATTGACTCTATGTATGTAGACATGTGTGTTCGGGGAGGACGGTTAGAATGGAGAGTATGGCATAATGACAATTATGCCATACTCAGTTTTTAAGCAGAGACCAAGATGGGATTAGATATGCAAGAGATTTATTGGGGAAATGCCTGTGAAGGATGAAGTGGGAAAGAGCAGGAGCAGGTAGGAAGTGCCATCACATCACAGTGTAAGTCCGGCACATATGTAAGGAGAGAGGGAAGGAAGGAGACTGGGCAGAAAGATCCTCAAACATAGCACAGTTCTGAGCAAGTTTTGGCCAGGCTGATGGGGAGACCCTGAGCTAAACTTGTCTGTTAGGGGAATCTCCCCTTGGGTATCCTCACTTGAATATCCACACTGTGCCCAGTCATTGAATGGGAGCCACTGGAGGCTGCTGGTCAGCAATGCTCTTCGCATAAGGTTCTCTTAACAGAATATCTGAAGAGTGTATCTCTATGTCCCTTACCTCCCAACAATAACCTATCAAAACCCATTTACTCACCGACTGAATTTGCTATAAGGACAAGAGAGTGCTTTCCATGATGTGTTTGTACCTCCTAGAGAAGCCCCTTGGACTGCAAGGAGATCCAACCTGTCCATCCTAAAGGAGATCAGTCCTGAATATTCATTGGAAGGACTGATGCTGAAGCTGAAATTCCAATACTTTGGCCACCTGATGCGAAGAACTGATTTATCCGAAGAGACCCTCCCTGTCCATCACCAACTCCCGAGTCTACTCAAACTCATGCCCATCGAGTCGGTGATGCCATCCAGCCATCTTGTCCTCTGTCGTCCCCTTCTCCTCCTGCCCTCAATCCCTCCCAGCATCAGGGTCTTTTCCAATGAGTCAGCTCTTCCCATGAGGTGGCCAAAGTATTGGAGTTTCAGCTTCAGCATCAGTCCTTCCAAAGAACACCCAGGACTGATCTCCTTTAGGATGGACTGGTTGGATCTCCTTGCTGTCCAAGGGACTTTCAAGAGTCTTCTCCAACACCACAGTTCAAAAGCATCAATTCTTCAGCGCTCAGCTTTCTTCACAGTCCAACTCTTACATCCATACATGACCACTGGAAAAACGATAGCCTTGACTATACGGACCTTTGTTGGCAAAGTAATGCCTCTGCTTTTTAATATGCTATCTAGGTTGGTCATAACTTTCCTTTCAAGGAGTAAGTATTTTATTACTCCCCTCCAAAACCTCTTCTCCCTGACTGCTGTTCAAATTTCTTGCTTCCTTTTTTCCTGTGGGGAGAGGACACAAAAAAATGGCTATTATATACTGTCATGCACTCTTCTCTACTCTTTTTTACAATAAACTATTCTTAACCCTCAGAGTTGGCACTTTCTATTTAAATCTAATGTACAATTACAATAAAAATTTTTTTCTCTTTTAACAAAAAAACTAAGTCTTACAAATCAAAAGCTTTCAGCCTATTGTTTCTGAGCAATAATATTTAAGAATTCATCCAAAATTCAACTGACATTTTTTGTCTTAGTAGCTAGACATTTTCCCCTTGAAGTTCAGATATATAAACTGATATCACTTGTTTAAGTGTGGTGATAAAAATGAATGTAAAATATAATTTAATATCAAAATATTGACCAATGTAATATAAATTTATGGTTCAATTGTAGAAAACATGAAAATCTAGTGATAAGATACTCTATGACCAATTTTCCCCCCATAGCTTATAATTATAATAATCCCCATTAGTCTACATATTTTCTCTAGGCTCAATGTTTTAGTTTTATTTAAATATTATTAAATAGAGTTCTAACTCTGATAATGGCTGAGTAGGTTATTTGGAATTAATCCTGGCACTGATAACTGCCTAAGATGGAGAAAATAGAAAGTAAACCTTTTAAAGTCACCAGAAAACTGTTGAAATGGTTAATAGGACCAAGATCCTCAAAAGAAAGAAGTCTAGAGGGGGAACTCAGCATTTGATCCTCTTTTCCATAAAAGGAGTTGTTGATTATGAAAGTGAGGGCATGAGAGGCTGAGCAACCTTCTTGGGCTGGAAAAAAACCTATCAAGGAAGAGTGGCCCTGGGAAACACCCCACGCTTTTGTTAGGGAAACTGAAAGGCTACACCAAGGAATAACAGTGGACAGGAAACAGTCCAGCCCTTACAACATGGTTTTCAATCATGAACGCACATCAGAATTACCTAAGGAGACTGAAAATGATATTAATACCCTACAATTTAAAAAGTATCTGTGCAATTATGCTGAGTGAGAAAAGCCAATCTCAAGATGATATGCATGATTTGTCTATATTAACAATTATGAAGTAACACTAACTGGGATGGACAGCAGATTAGTGACTGCCAGGGTTTAGGGATGGAGGGGAGATGATGGGTGTGGCTATAAAGGGTGTCACAGGGAGTGACTGTACAGTTGAGCATACCTATTGTGATGGTGGTTATGGAAGGCTACAGATGTGAAAAAATTACACTGAACTCCACCCCCTCCACACACACACAGGTGACTGTATAACTGTTGAATATGCTGCATGAATTGTGCCAGTGTCCACTTCCTGGTTTTCATATTGCATGCAGTTCTGTGTGATGTTGGCATTTGGTGGGAGAGATGTACATGCATACAGGCTAAGTTGCTTCTGTCGTGTCTGACTCTTTGCGACCCCCTGGACTGTAGCCCACCAGACTCCTCTGTCCATGGGATTTTCCATGCAAGAATACTGGAGTGGGTTTCCATTCCCTTCTCCAGGGAGAGATGTGGGAAAGGAGTAAATGGGAATTCCCCATACATTTCACATTTCTTTGTAACAACATACGAATCTATAAATATTTCAAATAAAATTTTTAAAAGACTACCAAAAAAAAAAAAAAAAAATCAATGCCTCACTCCAAAAAAATTGAATCAGATCTCTGGTGTGGAGTCTAGCCACCTATATAATTTTAAATCTTTTACTCTGATTCTAATGTTCATCTAGGGTTGAGAACTACTGCCTTACTGGTACTGTTAGGACACTGAATAATTTCAATACTTGGTTAAGGTTATCTGCCACTAGTCTAGTTTCTTCTAGAGCAAGAGTAAATCCTCTATGGAAGAAAATAACACATTCAGGGTCAAAAATTGTCTCTATAATTTTTCAAACTGAACGCCTATCAAGAAGACAAAATTTGATCTAAACAGATACTAGAAACATCCACAGAAGATCAGGATACTAAAATTATCAGCCAATGATTTAAAAGTAATTATACTTAATGTGCATTGATGGATAAATGGACCAAGAAGATGTGAGACACACACACACAACGGAATATTCTTCAGCCTTAAAAAAAAGAAGGAAATCTCACCATTTGTGACAACATGGGTGAATCTGTGGAGAGCATTATGATAAATGAAATAGGCCAGACAGAGAGAGACAAATACTGCATGGTATTACTAACATGTAGAATCTAAAAAAAATCAAACTCATAGAAACAAAAGTAGAATAATGGCTGCCATGGACTGCAGAAGTGGGAAAAATGAGAGAAAGTTGATAAAAGAGTACAAACTTTCAGTTATAAGATTAATAAAGTCTGAGGCTCTAATGTGTAGCATGATGATTACAGATAATGATATCATATAAAAGAAATTTGCTAAGCATTCTCACCAAAAATTGGTAAATATGCTAAGCAATAGATGTGTTATTTAACTAGATTATGGGAATCCTTTAATAATGCAAATGTATATCAAATAATAATTAATTATGACTATTAATCATTAATTATTAGTTAAATATATTACAGTTTTCTCTGTCAATTATGCCTCAACAAAGCTGAAAATAAACAAATAAAAGCATTCTTAAAAATAGCTCCACAAACAGAAAAAACACAAAGAAAAAAATTCTTAAGCAGTAAAAATACAAAGCAAACCACACCTATGCACATCATAGTAAAAGTACTAAAATCAAAGACAAAAATGTCTTAAAATTAAGCAGCAGAGAATGAAAGGCATAAAGGAACAGCAATAAGATCAAACCAGATCTAAAAGAGACATGTGTACCCCAATGTTCATCGCAGCACTGTTTATAATAGCCAGGACATGGAAGCAACCTACATGCCCATCAGCAGACGAACGGATAAGAAAGCTGTGGTACATATACACAGTGGAAGACAAACAAACAAACAAACAAAAAGATCAAACAGTGTGACTTTTAACAGAAAAATGAAAGTCAGAGTAAAGGCGGTAATATCTCCAAAATACTAAAAGAAAATTAGCACCAACCTAGAATTATATACCCAGTGAAGATATCCTTCAAAAAGGAAATAAAATAAGGTCATTTTCAGACTAACATAAATTGAGAGAATCTGTCATTAAAGGAAATAAGAAAGGGTACTCTGGAACAGAAGGGAAATAATCCCAGATAGATATATAGGTCTGCATGGATTGAAAAACAATAGGATAACATGTGGGTAAATCTGCATGTATATTGATAGTATATATTTTGTTGATTTCACACCTTGGTAGATGCTTCAAAAGATTTGTTTACATAGCATTTAATACTTTAAAAAGTATTCTTAAATAAGGTATATAATTTTATTTTTATAACTATTGTGTGGTAGAAAGTGAAGAGGAACTAAAGAGCCTCTTGATGAGGGTGAAAGAGAAGAGTGAAAAAACTGGCTTAAAACTCAACATTCAAAAACCTAAGATCATAGCATCTGGTCCCATCACTTTATGGTTAATAGATGGAGAAAAAGTAGAAACAGTGGTAGGTATTATTTTCTTGGGCTCCAAGATAACTGCAGATAGTGGCTGCAGCCATAAAATTAGGAGACGCTTCCTCAGAAGAGAAGCTATGACAGATCCTTGTTGGCAAAATGATGTCTAGGTTTGTCATAGATTTTCTTCCAAGGAGCAAGCGTCTTTTAATTTCATGGCTGCAGTCACTATCTGCAGTGATTTGAAGCAAAGACATCATTTTGCCAACAAAGGTCTGTATAGTTAAAGCTATGGTTTCTCTAGGAGTCATGTATGAACATGAGAGTTGGACCATAAAGAAGGCCGAGTGCTGAAGAATTGATGCTTTTGAACTGTGGTGTTGAAGAAGACTCTTGAGAATGACTTGGACGGCAAGGAGACCCAACCAGTCCATCCTAAAGGAAATCAGTCCTGAATATTCATTGGAAGGGCTGATGCTGAAGCTGAAGCTCCAATACTTTGGTTACCTGATGCGAAGAACTGACTCACTGAAAAAGACCCTGATGTTGGAAAAGATTGAGGGCAGGAGGAAATAAGGGTGACAGGGGTTGAGATGGTTGGATGGCATCACTGACTCAATGGATATGAATTTGAGCAAGCTTTGGGAGATAGTGAAAGACAGGGAAGCCTGATATGCTGTAGTCCATGGGGTCGCAGAGTCAGACATGACTTTGCAACTGAACAATAATGACAGGAAAGTCCGTACATCATTTAGGAATGTTTGCCTGAAAGTATTTGAAAAGTGAATAATAGCTTAAACAAACAGGGAAAGTTTATTTTTTTCATATAATAAGAAATAAAAGGCAGGCAATCCATGGCACTAGTCAAGGACTCAGTCATTTTCTCTTTCTGCTCCATTATTCTTAATTTGCTAGCTTTCAGCCTTATGGTCAACAGATGGTTGTCCCTCCAGACAGCACATTTCCATTTTTGGAAGGAAGAAAGGAAAGATCAAAAGGATTCATCACCCACTTTGTTCTTGCCTGGAGAATCCCATGGACAGAGGAGCTTTGTAGGTTATAGTCCATAGCGTCGTAAAGAGTCGGACACAACTTAGGACACACTCATGCACACAGGGGGAAAGCAGTGCTTTCCCAAGTCCACTTAGCAAACATCCGCTTACACCTTATTGGCCAGAACTGTTTCACAAGGGCACCTCCAGTTTCAGGAGAGACTAGGAATTGACAGAACCTTTATCTTTTCAGTCTCTATTGCAGAGGAAGGCAAAAGGAAAGGGGGCTGGGAAATAATGGGAAGTCAACCTACAGTACTCTTGCCTGGAAAATCCCATGGATGGAGGAGCCTGGTAGGCTGCAGCCCATGGGGTTGCAAAGAGTCAGACATGACTCAGCGACTTCACTTTCACTTTTCACTTTCATGCATTGGAGAAGGAAATGGCAACCCACTCCATTGTTCTTGCCTGGAGAATCCCAGGGATGGCGCAGCCTGGTGGGCTGCCGTCTATGGGGTCGCACAGAGTCGGACAAGACTGAAGTGACTTAGCAGCAGCAAGCAGCAGCAGCAGCAACCTACAGTACTTGCATAGTGGATAAGGTCAACTGGCTGTCTAAATATTCACTCCACCTTCCTTTTAGTGTACCTTTCTGTATTGCAGAGGCTGGAAAGCTGAAAACAACTTTTCCCAACTAGGATTCTATATGATTTAGCTTTTGCTAATTAGATGCTCTTAAGATTTGGGAGGTGAAAATGAATGAGGTGAAAGCCATTCTGCTATTTCTTTGATACTTTCTGCTAGCAGGCATAAAGCACTGGCTTCTCCTGTGACAGCATTTTAGTAGCAAGTTGCTAGCTTCATGGGTAAGAATGGGCCTCTTTTAGAGGAAACCCAGCTCAGAGATTCAGCATAGATCTGAAACGAGCAGTGTGGTGGTGATGGCAGCAGCTACCTGATTCCAGGTATGTGCTCTGGAAGCCAACAGTCCCAAAGATGGTCTCCTGCTGGTAGCAGAAGTCACATTTCCATCAATGGTTAGTTCAGCAAAACTGTTCTGACAGTTATTTTTGAAAGTATTGCTTAGAACGTAACCCTACATCTCTAACTAAAATCTTTTAAGTTTCTAATTAAATGTGATAAACATCTTTGTTTAAAATAGTTCCTGTTTTCCATAGTTGATCTTGACTCATATAACTGGTGCTGGTGGTAAAGAACCTGCCTTTCAAATGAAGGAGACAGACAAGAGGCTTGGGTTCGATCCCTGAATCAGGAAGATCCCCTACAGTAGGAAATGACAACCCACTCCAGGATTGCCTGGAAAATTCCATGGACAGAAAAACCTGGCGGGTTATAGTCCATGGGATTGCAAAGAGTCGGACATGACTAAATGACTGAACAAATACTTTTTTAGGTTCCCAATACCTCTACTTAAGGGTGAAAGTTGCTCAGTTGTGTCTGACTCTTTGCGACCCCATGGACTATAGCCTGCCAGGCTCCTCTGTCCGTGGAATTCTCCAGGCAAGAATACTGGAGTGGGCAGCTGTTCCCTTCTCCAGGGGATCTTCTCAACCTAGGGATCGAACCCAGGTCTCCCACATTGTAGATGGATTCTTTACCATCTGAGCCATCAGGGAAACCCACCTATACTTATCTTTTCATCAAACATACACTTAATTTGAAGGGGTCATTCCATCCCCAAGATATCATTCAGTTGCTGCATTCAGTTTGAGAGATTCTTATCCCTCTCTGTCAGTTTCATAGTGGTTCCCCACGAAGCCATGGAGTTAATCTGCCTTCAACATCCCCAGCCTAAAATGTGAGGAGAGAAAACAGGATGACTGCAGTATAAACAGGAAACCTGGAGCCGTCAGTGGTCCAGGAATCCATGACACACATGGAATCCCGCTGGAGACAAATGGGGAGGGCTCTGATAGGGAAGTCAGCTCCATGCCTGAACCATCTGACTCTTAGTCCTACCTCTGCCCTTTGGACTATCTCCCATTTATCCTCCATGGTCACATTTTATTTGGTCATTGGACAGTATACCACTCCTGTACAAATTTTATAGCCCAGTTCTTACTGACATGGATTCAGGGTTCCAAGGATTGCTTTGGGGGTCTAAATTTTCCATAACTGGTCATTGGCCAGCCAGGCCTTGCATTTCTTTGACGCTTCCATGAATCTCTTTAGGAGGTTTCTTTTCAATCCCATGTGTAAATCACCATAGTCAAAGGCTTGCTTTGATACAATCTTGAGTCGAAAGATTTTTTTTTTTTAACCTGCTGGCTTATTTGCTGTATTCATCTCTTCAGCCCTTCCTTAACTTCACGGTCATTGTTTTTTAGACTGGCTCCTCCTAAGTCAAGTTCATCTCTCTTGTTAACACTGGTTTACTCTCCTCTATATAGTTTTCTTCAACTGAAATGATGGTGTAAGAGACCCCAGCTTCTGTCTTTCCACAAAGATCAACAATCAGACAGAAATTCATGAACAAATTCAGCTCTGGGGAGAGATATATAGTCGACCTAAGGAACTTCAGCAACAAGGTCGAAAAAAGCAGGGCAATCTGTGCACAATAAAGGAAAGAAAATAGCTTCATTTTGCCTGCAGCCTCCCATCCCCTAGGCTGGCACTGCTCAATGTCAGGAGAAAATTCCCTGACTGGAAAGAGTTCCCATTGCTGGGAGAGCAGAGTGAGCAATCTGGTCCTCAGGCTTTTGGTGCACCACATTAAGGACCCTCTTTGGCTTTACTTCACCCAGAGAACTACAAATCTGAGATCTACAGAGGTGGCTACAAACAAGGAGAAAAGCAGGGGCTACCAGTGTCAGCCACGCAGTAGGAGCAACCAGTTTCCAGTGACCTGCTTGGCTGAGGACCTCAGCAACTTTCACCTAAGAAGAACCCAACAGCCAGCACAGCTCCCACAGAATCCCTCCAGATTTCACCATTTTTTGCCCCACGGGTATTCATGTGCACAGACACCAGCCAGCTGAGTCTTTCCCATCTTCCTCTCATCTCCCCACCTTTACTGAGAAGCTTAGGGCCTGGACTGGTAGCTGGTCTAGGCCTCTGCCACTACTTGAATGCAAGACACCGCCCTCACATCTGTGCCCTATCAATGTGTACGCTCAGGGCTAGTCCTTCAGCTAACCCCCTGCAAGCTGCCAGCCTGTCATCTGTCATCAGCCCCCACTGATGTGTGTGTCCCTGTGGCAAGATCCATAGCCACATGTGCCCACTGACCCTGATTCCTGTCACCGGCCTGCACCATGGGACTCATCAGAAGCTAGGCCCTCCAGCTATGTACCTGAACACCCCAGCCTGACCTCTAGCATTGGTCTCCACTGCTCCCGTGGTAAGACCTGGCAGTGTGTGTGCTAACAGCTGGGGCCTAATGGCTGCAGGTGTACCACCGCTTGCCTGATCCTTTCCGTTTGCTGTGGGCCCACCACTCTGTGTGTGTCTGCAGTAGGCCCCTGTCACTGCATGTGTGTGCACACCACCAGCACCAGCCACTCCTCTCGCATGTCCTGACGCCTAACACCTGGACCTGGAGGTGCTAGTGAGGACCCCAACAGCATTTGCAACCACTAGAGATTCCCCAGGGTGCCAGCCACGAAGCACATAGTTGATGCTATGTTCTCCAGCAGCCTGAGTCAAAGAGCCAGGATGCCTCTTTGGATCTGGAGTCACCACAAATGCCCACACTTGCTGCCCTGTGCCACTAGACTCAAAATCACAGTGTACTCTAGTGTGTCCCCATTCACAAGTGAAGGTCTTTCCTAACTGAAGTCGGTCCACAAAGCATGGAAAATGCGACTGCTTCTTCAAATAGCCACATACCTACACAAGACTATAGGAATCACAAAGAATCAAGGAACCATAGCACTACCAAAGGAACAGAGTAAACATTCAGTAACTGACCCCAAAGAAACAGACACATGAATTACCTGACAAAGAATTAAAAATAATTGTTCTAAAAATGCTCAGAGAGCTACAAAAGGACACAGGCATACAACTTACAAACATTAGGAAAACAACATAAAAATAAAAAAAGAAGTTGCACAAAGAGGAAAAAAAGAATCAGACAAATTTTGGAGCTGAAGAATACGATGACTGAACTGAAGAATTTGTTGAGAGGCTCAATAGCAGATTTGATCAAGCAGAAAAAAGAATCATTGACTTTGAAGACATTGAACTTAAATAATGTGTTAGATTAGCCGGTGTTCACAGAAACATACAGAACATCCATCCAAAATCAACATAATATATATTCTTCTCAAGTGCAAGGCCACAAAACAAGTCTTAGTAAATTTAGGAAGACTGAAATCATCTCAAGCATCTTTTTTAACCACATGGGTATGAAACTAGAAATAAACTACAAGAAGAAAACTGGGAAATTCACACATATGTGGGGATTAAACAATATGCTACTGAACAACCAATAGGTCAAAGAATACTTATCAAAATAGAATCAAAAATATCTTGGGATGAATGAAAATGGAAATACAAGATACAAAACTTAAGGGATGTAGAAAAAGCAGTTCCAAGGGGGAAAATCAGAGTAATAAACCCCTATATTCAGAAGCAAGAAAGATCTAAAATAAACAATCTAACTTCACACTTCAAGGAACTAGGGAAAAAAGAACAAACAAAATTCAAGTTAGCAGAAGGAAAGGGATAACAAAGATCAGAGTATAAATAAAATGGAGAGTAGAAAAAAAATAGGAAAGATCAACAAAATTAAGAGTTGGGTTTGTTTTTTAAAGGTGATCAAAATTGACAAAGTTTTAGTTAGATTACCAAGAGAAAAGAGACAGAACTCAAATAAAAATAATTAGAAATGAAACGAGACAGTACAACTGTTAGCACAGAAATACAAAGGATCATAAGAGAATAATGTGAACAACTACATACCAAAAATAGTATGAAATGAATAAATTCCTAGAAACATACAACTTAACAAGGTTGAATTAAGAGTAGGAAGCCTGAACAGGCCAATATAAATAAGGGGATCAAAGGAGTAATAAAAAAAATCATAATATTGAAAACCCCAATTCAGAAAAGTCCAGTACCAGATGGCTTCACAGATGAAATCTACCAAACTTTTGAAGAATTTAGTATCAATTCTTCTCAAACTCTTCCAAAAAAAAACTCAAAGAGAGAACACTCACAAATTCACTTTATGAGCCTAGCCTTACCCTGATACCAAAGCCAGATAAGGATACTACAAGAAAAGAAAGCAGAAGCCAATATTCCTGATGAATTTAGATATAAAAATATTTAACAATATACTAGGAAACCCAATTCAATTGCACACTAAAAGGATTGTACTGCATGATTACATGGGATTTATTCTTGGGATGCAAGAATGACTCAACATATGCAAACCAATAAATGTGATAAACCACATTAAATGAATGAAACACAAAAATCAAACGATCATCTCAATAGATGCAGAGAAAGCATTTAACAAAATTCAATATTCTTTCATAATAAAAAATCTTAAAATGGGTTTAGAAGGAACATACTCCAACACAATAAACGCCACATATGACAAATCCATAGCTAATATCATTGTCAGTGGTGAAAGATTGAAAGCCTTCCCCTAAGATCAAGATCAACACAAAGGTGAGCACTCTCACCACTTCTTGTCAATATAGTATTGGAAGTCCTAGCCAGAGCAGTTAGGCAAGAAAAAGAAATAAAAGGCACCCATACTGGAAAAGAAGAAGCAAAATTATGTCTATTTGCTGATAATATGAAAATACTAAAGACTGCACCCAAAAAACTGTTAGAATCAATAAATGAATTCAATAAAGTTTCAGGACACAAAAAACAACATACAAAAATCAGTTTATTTCTATATAGGAACAGGAAACTATACAAAAAGAAATAATGAAAACAATCCCATTCATGATAACACTAAGAACAATAAAATACTTAGAAATAACTTTAACCAAGGATCTATACACTGAAAACTATAAGATGCTGATGAAAGAAATGGAGATACAAATAAGTGGAAAGATATACTGTGTTCATGGACTGAAAGTTAATATTCTTAAATTGTCCATACTACCCAAAGCCATCTATAAATGCAATTCCTATCAAAATTTCAACAACAATTTTCACAGAACTAGAGAAAACAATCCTAAAATTCATACGGAACCACAAAACCCCTAAACAGCCACAGCAGTCATGAGAAAGAATAAAGCTTGAGGCATCACATATCCTGATTTCAAATTATATTGCAGAGCTATAGAAGTAAAGTCAGTATGGTATTGGCATAAAAACAGACACATAGATCAATGTAACAGAATTGAGAGCCTAGAAATAAACTCATGTATACATGGCAAACTAACATTTGACAAAGGATCCAAGAATGCTTAATGGGAATAAGATTGTCTCTTCAATAGATAACATTGGGAAAACTATATATCCACATGCAAAAGAATGAAAGTGGATCCTCATCTTATAGCACTCACAAAAATTAACTCAAAATAGATTGAAGACTTAATTGTAAGACCTTAAGCCATAAAATTACTAGAAAAAAATATATGGGAAAGCTCCTTGACATTGGTCTTGGCAGTGATTTTTGGATATGACATCACAAGCCTAAGCAACGAAAACAAGAATCAATATGTGGGACTGTGCATGAACATGCTAAGTCACTTCAGCCGTGTCTGACTCTTTGTGACCCTATGGACTTTAGCCCACCAGGCTTCTCTGTCCATGAGATTCTTCAGGCAAGAATACTGGAGTGGACTGTCATGCCCTCCTCCAGGGGATCTTCCCAACTCAGGAATCAAACCTTCATCTCCACAGCTCCTGAATTGGCAAGCAGGTTCTTTATCACTAGGGCCACCTGGGATTATATCAACGTAAAAAGCTTCTTCAAGGCAAACAGAAACAATCAACACAATGAAAAGGTAACCTATGGAATGGGAAAAAAATATCTGCAAACCATATATATGATAAGGAGTAAATATCCAGCAGTCGTTCGCCTAGGCTGTGGCCCGGCTTCCAGAGATGAAATGATGTGATGCCTGGGATTTGCTTCAAAATAATCTGGAAGGTGGGAGTCAATCATTTTGACAAGTCTCCTGAAAGGAACAGCTAGCAGGAGCTGAACCCTTTTTCCATTTGGTCTCGTGGCAAAGGCAGAGATCACACCAGCAGCTCCATACAGTATGAAAGACAATTTTTTTTCTTCTTATATGATGTGCTCACTAGTGCCCTCTGAACAGTCTTCTGGTACCTCTCTCTTGCCTAAAGACAATGCTCCTTTTTCTTGGAGTTCCTTGGATGAGGATGAATTGGATGACTCCTTGCTGGAGCTATCTGATGGAGAAGATGATGGCCATTTCAGTTTCACAGAGAAACAGATTCAGGAACTCTTGAAGGATGATGACCTATCAAATGAGCACTTTCCTTGGGGAGGAGGGTTGCCTAATGATGACAGCAGGAATGTTGAGAAGGGAGAGAAGGGGAGTCAAATTCCACTTGACACTCCCCAAGAGAAAGATTCACCATACAACATGGGACCAGAAGCTGAGACCCCTGACACATTCAAACTACCTCAACTAACTACATCAGTTGGTCATGGACCAACTCCTACTAAACCACTGAACAGACGCTTTGCACAAGAATCTTATAAAAGTTACAGTTGCACCATTTGATCCAACAGTCTGTGATATTGTACTTGATAAGGACAAGATTTATGTGTCCAAAGTTACATCCAGAGTTACTGAAAAACCCTCCTCCCTTGGGGAAGAGATGAGAGAAGATGATCTTAGCCCAAATGAGAGCACACTTTGCACAGAATCTGAAGGGATCAGCCCCAAAAACTCTGCCTATGATGGGCCCCCACTCCCTTCTTCAAACAATAATTTTCAACATACTGTCTCTAATAAAAATATATCCAGCAGTAAGAAACCTACGCCTGTATTCTCTCAGATCTTGGACCATTCAGAGACTTCTAATACAGGGTCATCCTGGAGAAATGGATCATATAAATCAAGTTTTGAAATGAAGTTACCAGTTTCCAGTTCATCAAGCAAAGATGTTCTTGACAAGGATTCTGGGAAGCTAAAGGTCCATGAAAAGAGACTAGGCAAAGTCATTCCTGTTCTGCAAGCCAAAACAAGGACTAATGTTCCGACGTTTTCACCGTCAGACCTGGAAAAGCAGAAGCAAAGTTATCTCAGGAATGAGATTGCTCATATAGAAGACCCAGTGGATTCAAACCAAGGTACCTTGGGGGAGCTGTGTGCCTTGATGGATCAAGTTCATCCCATGCACAACCAGAAATGGCAGCATCCTTCAGACCTCACCAGGTGAAACTACGCCCGGTTTCGACAGAGAAATCTGCAAAGATACAGTCTGACCCAGTGGGTTGACCAGAATAAGCGAAGCCACCATCGGTTCCAGCGTCTACCAGATTTCCCATACGGTCCACTTGTCTCCTCCCATCAGCAGTGAAGGCCCTATCCAGGGTCCTGTCCAGAGCAGCATCTCATCTTTTGCTGTTCCATGCATTGTAGATTTAGAATTTTATTTTTCACAATATTTTTATTTAAAGAACTTGTCACCTTTTGGAAATGCATATTGCTGACTTGAAATTTTTTGTATAGGGTCCTTCATTTCTGTGTGTGTGTATGCATTTAAGCAGTGTTGAGTTGACATAGTTTTAATTTTTAAATTTAAATTAAAGAAATCATTCTTTAATCTCTTGAAGGAAGAGATTCTTTATCAGGCTGCAAACCAGTTTTAATTATTGCTGATGACTTATAAATGGATACAAGTCACTTTTAACAACCCTTCTTACTTTTTTTATGTGAATCTCTGAATACCCGTCAGTATTTTAAAGTTAGTAATTCAGGACATCTGAAGTAGTTGAAAGGACAGATTAAAAGTGTAAATCTTCTCTTCTTTTTGTACCTACTAGCTGCCTTTATTTTTTTGGCTTTTTTTTTTTTCCATTCTTCATTAAATTTATTTTGCACAGTAGTGTTTACAAGTCTTACATATCTTAACTCTTAACAGAAGACTGGTGACTAACAACCTCTGTTGATTTGTGGTCTTGTGACTGATTGCCTTCTCTGTCTTTCTTCAAGGGTTTTCCTTCCTTCCTTGTTTCCCCAGTGATCTTAGGGCTCTACTGGCATATTCCTGTATCCTTTTGGACATAGAGATGCCTCTTAAGAACAGTCTCATTGCACTCTTTACTGAAGAGCTACCCACCGAGAGTCTTGACTCTAGGACAGGCCAGAAGGCAGTGCTATTGAGAGGTGTGAGTTGGTCTTCAGTCTCATCTGCTGAACCCAGCTTTGAGTATGAGTTGGCGAGTTAGTTAGTGAGCCTCCATCCTATAGAAGAGACTTTTGAGAAGCTGTCCTTTGTCTCCATTATTAGTTAATAAGAGGTGCCTTTTGATCTAGATGTTACCACCTCCTCACTTGGTCAGAGGATGTACAGTTTTACAAAACTACTAAAGTGGATTTAAAAGTTTTGATGAAGCCTGTGCACAAAGCATTACCTCATCTTAAGGATTAGTACTCTTAAGCCAAGTTGATGAGCTTTGCGCAGCTACCTTAATGGATGTCTTTGGAGTTTGTTATTCTCTTTACAGATGGCTCTAGACATCTCTTGGGAGATTTTACAGTCTGGCATTTGTGCTCTTGTTCACTCTCAGTGAAGGTTGTACCTAGTTGCTGTAGCACATCCTGTGATACTGGGCTCACTGCCTGTCAGGTTTTGTTGTTCCATCAGCCCCATCTTTGTCTGCAAGTAACCTAACATAAACATCCTACTGTGCTTTAGAAACTGACTTGGGAGAAACTTGGTCATTATTACCAGTAAATTTAGATGGATGTCCCTAAGTGTTTACCATTTCTGTCCAGTCAAGGAGTCTCTTTTCCTTGGAAATTTGGCTGAGAGTCTGGGGCCAAAATGTAAAGGAGAAGTTCTGTTCAAAGGCAAGAGTCAAAATCTGTTATTTCAGTTGGCATTTACAACGTCAGTCACTTCTCCAAGTTTGCGTAAATCAGCTTGATGGAATGGGACAGACAAATATCCAACTTTGAAACTATAGCACAATTAGAACTAAGTATTGCTGGAATATCTAGCATTGTAGTTGTCTTGTTCCCCACAGATCACCAAGGAGTAAAGGGATGGCCGTTTGCTTGGGCAGAAGTCTGAAGTCTCACGCTCTTACCTCCTTGGTGCAGGAAGGTTTAAGACTGACGTGTCACGGGAGCACCGCCTTTGCCAAATCTAATGAGTGATGGGTTATCTGGAAAATGTGACAATCACATTTCCTCTTTGCTCAAATAATTCTGTTTTTCCAAAGCTTTAGCAGCTTAATTAAATCTGTTGGACTTGGGGAGGAGAGAACTGTTCCCTAGCGGCTAACATGGTATTCTTTAAGAAGAAAAACAAAGCCAAAGAAAACTCATTATCAGGCATGTTCGCCTTAAAGATGGTAGTGGGTAGAATCTGGAGTTTGAATTTGTTTTTAAAAGCACTTACGTATCTCATATTTGGTGTTGGCCTCTTAAGTCTAATTTTCATGTAGAATTCTTGCTGTTATTGTTTTATTTGAGTAAGGGCTCTGTGCATTGAACTGCCTACCGAGCTTTCTTTATCTGTGATGACATTCTCACCACAGGGGTCTTAACACTGCAGAGTAGACTTGTGCTGTTTACATAGTCTACTTGTAACTAAAAGAGCCTGAAATAACCTGTAGTTTTCCATCTAATTTGACCCCAATTTACTTTGGTTGTTGTCAGGATCAATTATGAAACTGAAGTTTGGTGCCTCCTGTGTATCATGTTTTTCCCCTTGTAGCAGTTGTGTTTAATGTCATTAAAAATAAATAAAAGTTAAAATAAAAAAAGGAGTAAATATCCAAAACACATATGGAACTCATAGAACTCAATAGCAAGAAAACAAATAATCAAATTAAAAAGTGAGCTAAGGACCTGAACAGACATTTTTCCAAAGAGAACATATAAACAGTCAAAAGGTACATGAAAAGGCATTCAAGATCACTAATCATCAGGGAAATGCAAATCAAATCCACAGTGAGATACTGCCTCACATCTGTTAGAATGTGCTGTGCTGTACTCAGTTGCTCAGTTGTGTCTGACTCTTTGGGACGCCAGGGACTGTAGGCCGCCAGCCTCCGCTATCCATGGGGATTCTCCAGGTCAGAGTACTGGAGTGGGTTGCCATGCCCTCCTCCAGGGGATCTTCGTAACCCAGGGATCGAACTCACGTCTCCCTCATTGTAGGCCGATTCTTTACAATCTGAGCCACCAGAGAAGTCCTCTGTTAGAATGGCTATTATCAAAAAAGACAAGGATGTCAGGGTTGTTGTTCTCTGTTTCCTCAACCATGTTTTTGATTGTGAAAGGCATGGGGAGAAGAGAATCAACTCAACAGCAAGATGGGCACGTAGAACATTAGCAGATGAATGCCGTATTGATGTCCATGGCTCTGGAAAGGTTATGTGTTCTTCTCTTTCCTTTAGCATCACCAGCATGTCTGTCACAAGACCAGCCCTTTCCAGAAGCAGTTACAAAAGAGTTTGTGTTAGTTAGCAGCTGATTTTTTTTCTCTCTGCAATTTTCATTCCAAGTGGGAGTAAAAATATATTATACCATAATAACTGACTGAGCACAATCAGTTCAGTTTAGCCGCTCAGTTGTGTCTGACTCTTTGCGACTCCATGGACTGCAGCACGCCAGGCTTCCCTGTTTATCACCAACTCCTGGAGTTTACTCAGACTCATGTCCATTGAGTTGGTGATGCCATCCAACCATCTGGTCCTCTGTCGTTTTCCTCCCACCTTCAATCTTGCCCCCATCAGGGTCTTTTCCATTGAGTCAGTTCTTTGCATCAGGTGGCCAAAGTATTGGAGTTTCAGCTTCAACATCAGTCCTTCCAATGAACACCCAGGACTGATCTCGTTTAGGATGGACTGGTTGGATCTCCTTTCAGTCCAAGGGACTCTCAAGAGTCTTCTCCAACACCACAGTTCAAAAGCATCAATTCTTTGGCACTCAGCTTTCTTTATAGTCCAACTCTCACATCCGTACATGACTACTGGAAAAGCCATAGCTTTGACTAGACAGACATTGTTGGCAAAGTAATGTCTCTGCTTTTTAATATGCTATCTAGGTTGGTCATAACTTTTCTTCCAAGGAGCAAGCATCTTTTGATTTCATGGCTACAATCACCATCTGCAGTGATTTTGGACTCCAAAAAAATAAAGTCTGTCACTGTTTCCACGGTTTCCCCATCTTTGACTGAGCACAATAATTGGTTTTGCATACATTATCTTATTTGTAATGCTTACTAAAACTTATGAGGCAAGTACAATTAATATTCTTATATCATTAATATATTTTTTCCATTTACAAAATGTAATTTTGTAAACAGAAAAAATCCTGAGACTCAGCTACCATTTCATGGGTTCACTCCCACTGACTGTTAATTTACAAACTTATGACAAATGTACAGTGATTTTTTTAAAGGAATTACATATATCTCAAAGCATTGGTTTACTTCATATTTTTAAATTAAGTTTAGAACAGTCTACAATACCTGTTTTCAACTTAATACAGCTCATAAGGGTGTTTATAAGAAATACACTTGTTTCTGAATATTATTTACTTACTTGGTGACTTTCAAACATTGTTTTCAGTATTTGCTTAAGAGGTTAAAAGTTTTTTTTAAAAATATGTAAACACAGTTCAGTGATGTATGAGATCCTGAACTGTAGAGGAAATGCTTGTGAAATAGTAGAGGTGCAATAAGATAGAGATTCAAACTTTCAGAGAACACAAAGAACAACAACAACAAAAAATTTCAGCTATGAGGCAAGAAGAGCAACATGATGTAAAACTTACCACAGACAAGCTCCAGGTGAGAATAACTAATAAACAATAATCAGTCAGAAAAAACTATGACTTAGGGAATAATGGATTCTAAATGTGAGACCACAACAGTAAGAACAGGAGTTAAACACATGATAGACACTCACTAGAGGCCATCATGAGGGAAAGGCTTTACCTAACCCTGATATCAGAACACCCACATGAGCTGTTGATGCAGGAAGTAACAAAAAACTACAGAGATCCTGCTAGCAAGTCCATGTAACAGTGACTTTCAAATCAAAGGCATCTCTTTTGTTTCTTACATTCTTTCAATGCTTTATCATGATTTTATTGTGCTTGCAAGCAAATAGATGAAATGTTAAAATTAAATAAGGTCTGACCCAGTATTTTCCCATTATTCTCTATTACCTCTTGACTGTCATACAAAATGAAGACTCCAGAAATTGCCAGGTTCTATTCAACCTTCCCTACCAAGAGGTCACCTTGATCTATTATTAGCACACTATATGACACACAAACAAGAATTAGAGTCGAAAAACATCATTATAAGGCAAATAGCAAGACTTTTAAAGACCTGAGAGAGACGTGAGCAGTATCTTATTACTTATATATACCCTTCATCTTTGCCTTCAGATGGTAGGTGGAAACTACAATGAGTGTTTAAAGAGGTCAAGAGTAGGGCATGAGTAAGAGTCAGGCAGACTGGGTGGAACCATTAGCAGACGGTGGTCAAGAGTTAGACCATCTGTCCCTTTGAACAGCCTGTTCTACTCTGTTCAAAGTATTTACAATCAGTTATTCTAATTAACCTGAAAAATGGTTTCCTGTGGAGTAGGATGGAGAGGAAATTATTATAAAAGTACATCTAAAACTGTTAAATTCAGCTGTAAAGGTTAATTATCATAATTTTACAAATGAGGAAACTGAGACAACTATTTTAACTCCTGGCTCTGTGCTCTTTTCACACCATCCCAATAAATCCCTACCAGAAACAACCTTAGCCTTCTACATTTTGATAATACACATCAAAAAATGCCAAGCAGATTGTCCTAAAGGTAATACTCAAGGATATATGTAAAATTTATCTAGGATACCATTGAACAGCTGCTGAAGGAAAAAGATCAGAGCTAAATATATATATACCATATAATAAAGTATGTTATATCATGTTAATATATAATAGGTACATATAAATAACAAATATATAAATAATAAGTATAATATCAGAGCTAAATACATTTTATTACATACAATACAATGTATTATATTATAAATATAATTTATATTTATGTAATTATAATTTCTATTTATAATATACATATAAGGTATAATATATGTAATATACACATAACATGTATACATATGTGTATATAAACATATACATGTAATACATATATTAATACAATTCATATTTGTAATATATAATATGTAAATGATATTTACATAATATAAATATCATGTAATAAATATAATGTAAATATATAAATGTTTATATAAAGATGAAAATTAAATTACATAGGGAAATGTCATGGTGTAAGAAATAAAAAATGTGAACACATTACAAGAGGCTTCCCTGATAGCTCAGTTTGTAAAGAATCCACCTGCAATTAAGGAGATGCCAGTTCAATTCCTGGGTCGGGAAGATACACTGGAGAAGGGATAGGCTACCCACTCCAGCATTCTTGGGCTTCCCTTGCGGCCCAGCTGGTAAAGAATCTGCCTGCAATGTGGGAGACTTGGGTTTGATCCCTGGATTGGGAAGATCCCCCTGGATAAGGGAAAGACTACCCACTTCAGTATCCTGGCCTGGAGAATTCCATGGACTGTACAGTCCATGGGGTCACAAAGAGTTGGACACAACTGAGCGACTTTCACTTTCACACATTACAAAAGACGTATAGAAACATAATGCTGTAAATCAAATTGGGGGGTAAAATCAATGCACATGCATGCTCGTAAAATACACTTATTAACTTAGTTCTGTTATAAGCAACAGTAATATCAACAATAGCATTTTTGCTCACAACCTAACCTCCTGTGGGCACCGTTAGTACCATGACTTTCATCTCTAATACTATTGATCTATATGGCTTTCAAAAAACTACATACTATAAAGTATATGTGTGTGTGTGTATATACCCTGGTGGCTCAGCTGGTAAGGAATCTGCCTGCAATGTGGGAGACCTGGGTTTGATCCCTGGATTGGGACGATATCCTGAAGGAGGGAATGGTTACCTACTGCAGTATTCCTCCCTGGAGAATTCCATGGAAGAGTTAGACATGACAGAGCGACTAACAGTTTCAGTTTCACATGTTTTACTCATTTCAATTAGCAGGGAGAAGTTTACAAAAACTTGCTGAATGAATGAAACAATTTCCCCCAATATACACTCTATTTGTTTTCTAAATGTGATTGTCTCCATTATCTTAGAGCCAAATTGCTCTCATTTTTTATATCTGGAAGGATATTTTCTGTAGGTTTTGCTAGAGTCACAGATTCATTCCTTCAAAAAATTTTATATACCTATAACACCACTGACCAGCAGATGGCTCCACAGAGCAATAAAACTCACTTGATTTAAGGTTGATACATGTGTAAATCATTAGTGATGGAAATCTTTATGTTTTAATCATAACAAATTTGACAGAAGACATTTAATTTGCTAAATTAACCTAGGAATGTTTTGAGAAATGTTTTGAGAAACTTTTAGAAACAAATATTTTTCAAGAAGTTCCTCATGAAATTGCTATTATCATTTTCTACTTCAAAATTAACCCATACTTTTTTACAAAAGTAGCTCAACACAGATATAAACAGGAAATCATCTGGAATTAATTGCTGCTTTTAAGTGCTATCTTCTAAATAACATAAAACAAAGGAATATGCAGCAATGTTATTTATTCAGTGATGTCTAGAAAAACAAGTGTACCAAAATCTCTTCTATATAAACCTTACATGAATTTTTATTTGAAAAATACAAAACAATATTGAATATAAACTTCACCCTGAAAAGTCTCTTCAGGAATAAATATACACATCATGACACATCTTGAGGGCTTCCCAGGTGGTGCTAGTGGTAAAGAACCTGCCTGCCAATGCAGGAGACTTAAGAGACACAGGTTTGATCCCTGGATCAGGAAGATCCCCTGGAGGAGAGAATGGCAGTCCACTCCAGTATTCTTGCCTGGAAAATCCCAAGGACAGAGGAGTCTGGTGGCTATGGTCCGTAGCATCACAAAGAGTCAGATAGGACTTAGCATGCATGCATGACATATCTTAAAGAGAATACTCAGTTCCCTTAACATTCTTATGTACTATATTATTTTGCACTCAGCATTCTAGGGATAATAAAAACAGTCATTATTTTTTCTAGATTTTAAAATGTAGTAGTCCATTCTGTTTTGTTCATTCATTCAAATAACTAATACTTATGGAATACTTGTGTGCTAAGCATGCTTTGTAAGTCACTTTACATGTATGATTTCATTTAATTCTCAAAGCAATTCTATGAAGTAGGTACCATTATTATCCCATTTTATAAATAAGGAAACTGAAGTGGAGATTAAATAATTACTTTCAATTCAGACAGATAACGTGTCAAATGCAAACTACGGTGGTTTAGCTCCAAGTCCACTGACCCTCCATGCATTCATTCATCAGAAAGTATTTTCAGAGGGACCATGGCGTATGCACTGCTCTCCCTGATGTCATACAAAAATCTATGCACAATCCCCATAACTTGGGGAGTGTTATAAACTAGTTAATAATGATAATAACATGTGCATTAGTATGAAACTTTATCATTTACAACAAGTATGTTCAAACATACATGAATGTTAAATAACTCTTTAAGAAAACACTGCAGATGTTGATACAGGCTAGTATGCAATAAAATGCCACAATAGTGATACAGTGATCCAGCAATATAGGTAGGCAAAGAGAGGATGGCTGTGAACGAGAGAAGGCAGACATAGTTTAATGAAGGTGGTGGGTCTGAGCCAGTCCTGGACAGTGGGGGGAGGATTTGGGTGGGCAGGAAGGAGCTGGTATTCTGGCAGCCCCAGGGGCACAGAACCAAAAAAGATACCAGATCAGAAATAACCCAAGGCAATTGGAGGTTGTGGGAGATACAGGTGTAAAAGTAGGTTGGGGATAGACTTTAGAGATCTCTGTCAAAGGAACATCGGAGACTATAAGAGCAATAGTTGGTAAGTAATTGGTAACAACCCAGCAGGTTCCTGGGAGGTTATTTAGCTGCTAAAGGTCACTATTGTATTTGCAATGGAACTCTCAGAGTTGAAAATACTATTCCAAAAAAGAGAAAATACAATTTCAGTGTTAAAGATTCTGCAGTTGTCTACATCATTTACTGATTAATAAACCTTTTAGTAATACTTATAAAGTGTTCTGAAAAACCAGAGCTACTTGATTTATGTGTATATGCTAATACTGTTTCATAAAAATTAAAACCTTTTTTGCCTTATTTATGATGCTTTTATACTAATTTGTCTTTGCATACTTTTAAATTCTCCTCTGCACACACTGAGTCTCTATCATTATACCCCCATCCTCTCTCTCCTTCTTGCTCTCTCTCTCTCTCTCTGCAAAGGAAATTGGTCACAGTAAAACTTATTAACACAGGAGTAAAGAATATATATATCTCCATATACATATACATGGTATATATATCTCCATATATATATATATACACACATGATTTTAAAAGGTTTAAAAGGAGTAATGGATATATATATTCATGATTCATATATGTATACATGATTTTAAAAGGTTTGAGTTTCCACAACAAGATAGCCAGTTTGCTCAATCAATTGTGTGAAAAATAATGTGGAAACGTGTTGCTCATTCAGAAACAATTTGGTCAATGATTACTGAAGTGATTCAATCAGAAATATACATCAGTGATAACATTACAGAAAATTCACTCACTTTTTAAAAGATCAGGCAGCTACAGTCTTTAGAGCCAAGGTTCCAAATATCGGTTATTGAGATACATTATGATCTTTCTTTGATGTGGGTGTAACTTCCTTTTCCCCACGTTTCATACTCTCCTCAAGCATTTCAAGAGATGTACTTATTGTTTAAATAAAAGTATATCAAAATCATTTTTGACTTGAGAATTTTAATCTAAATTAAGTGGGTAGTTGTCTTGGCATTACAAAAATCACAACTTGGATGCCTTCAGGGAAGCAGGAAATAATTTCACTTTATTATGCCCATCTCTATGAACTGAAAATATGGCAAAGCACAAAACCTTTGGCATTTGATTCCATTTGCTGACAGAGCCTAGTTGTCTCTGATAACTAGGACTTGTTATAATTAATAATTTGGACTTGAATTTCTTTACCTTCAGGAGTGGAAATTATAGAAAAGGAAGGTAGAATTCTGAAAACTTGGTTCAAATGTGTATAAGAAGCGTAGTTGAAATGTCCCAGGTGCATATTATTGTTGGAAAGAGAAAAAGGAAGGGTGACCTTTCAGAGGTCAATAACAAATAGATTTTTCAAGGTTAGTCTATGAAACCTAGTAGGAAAAGGCAGGAAAAACACTGATTATACTGAGAAGGATTCAACTTCCATCTGAGCAAAGGTTACAAAGTTCTGAGGAAGGGTGAAATAGAGAGGGGGGCGGGGGAAGGAAGAAAAAAAATAACATAGACAAATCAGGATTGAATTTTCAGAAACACCAACCAACAGAATTGCAGATTCAAACAATGAAAGCATAAACGATTTGGGCACTACTTTATTTCTTTTGCTTATCTTTTTTTCCCTCTTTTCTTTGATATGAATGTGGTAATGAGAAACCCAAAACAGGAGGAGAGAGGTATGAATGAAGGAGGAATGGAGAAAGTGAAATACTACAGCACTTATTCTCTCATTTCTACCTCCTATATTTAAATTTCAGATAAACAATAAATACTTTTATAGTACAAATATGTCCCAAATATTGCATGGGACATACCAGCAATCCCAATCCTGGGCATACACACTGAGGAAACCAGAATTGAAAGAGACATGTGCACCCCAATGTTCACTGCAGCACTGTTTATAATTGCCAGGACATGGAAGCAACCTAGATTCCCATCAGCAGACAAATGGATAAGAAAGCTATGATACATATACACAATGGAATATTACTCATCCATTAAAAAGAATACATTTGAATCAGTTCTAACGAGATGGATGAAACTGGAGCCCATTATACATAGTGAAGTAAGCCAGAAAGATAAACACCAATACAGTATACTAACACATATACATGGAATTTAAAAAGATGGTAATGATAACCCTATATGCAGGACAGATAAAGAGACACAGTTGTATAGAACAGACTTTTGGACTCTGTGGGAGAAGGCGAGGGTGGGATAATCTGAGAGAATAGCATTGAAACATGTATATTATCAAGTGTGAAACAGATCGCCAGCCCAGGTTGGATTTATGAGACAAGTGCTCAGGGCTAGTGCACTGGGATGACACAGAGGGATGGGATGGGGAGGGAGGTGGGAGGGAGAATCGGGATGGGGAACACATGTAAATCCATGGCTGATTCATGTCAATGTATGGCAGAAACCACTACAATATTGTAAATTAATTAGCCTCCAACTAATAAAAATAAATGAAATAATAAAATAATAAAAAGACATACATACACTAAAAAATCATTTGCTGTTTATTTGAACTGAGTATCCTGTACTTTTATTCGCTAAATCTGGTAGCCCTAGGAAAGAGCCACTAGTCTTAACAGAGGTGGATCGCCCTTTGTTTATCCTCTTCTTAAAAAATTATTTTAATTGAAGTAAAACACTCGTACAAAAAGAACACTTATCATGAGTGTACAGGTCACTGAACATTCACGAATGAAGACACTCATGTAGCCAGGACCCAGGTCAAAATGCAGACTGTTAGCCCCCTAGAAGCCTCCCCTATACTCCTTTCCCTCCATAAGAACAATTACTACCCTGACTTCTAACAGTAAATCTTCTAGATTTGCCCATCTCACCACTCCTTCTATTTAAGGTTAGTGGTGTCATCCTTATATTCTAAGGTTTCCACCCACGTGGCAGAAACATAGGCCCATGGCACCATGTTAAATGTCCCGTTGACTGAACACACTTGAGGTTAGGGAAGAGTTCTCCTGCCTCCATGCGTTAAGTGAATTCTCTAGGAAGTGTATTTAGCCAGTACCTTATAGGACAGAGGGTGGGCAGAATCTTCCAGGGAACCTAGGAGGTAATACTTTCCAGAGGAACCAGTAGATAACAAAGGCAGAAATTCAGAAGTGAATCTTCTAGGATATATTATAGTAGGTTATGTACTTTGGACTAGGAGTGATTTCGTTGGTGGTACACTTAACAGAGAGATAGTAAGAACAACCATTCAACAGACTTTCCCATGTAGAGTTTGAAGGTGATCTTATAAGTCATTGTCCTCACTCACCCTCCAACAAATAATGCCCATTAGTAGTGTTCATCTGCACTGGCACAGCTTTTTTACATAAAGTTGTTCCATGAGGCCACCTGATACCTCTGAGTCTGTAACTCCTTCAACCTGTAGAGAGGATACTGGTCTCATGCTATCAGAATACATTGGAATCATTCCCATAACTAAGGACAGAGGATTAGAACAGAGAAGAAAGTCCCTTCCCATTCTCTCCAGTAGTGCTGGGAAAGATAACTGCAGGAATTGAGTCTTAAGACAGAATGGGATCATCTCTGACAGGACCTTTACATGAAACAGCCTGGAAAAGATGGAGGCTCCAGCGACACGCTGAGTTTAGTAAATATCCCCAAGCCTTCCTTGCAGCTGAGCCCATAGAGCTGAGTCATTTTATGATAGCTCCTGCATGAAGAACTAGAAGTATATGACATAGCTGGCCAAGGATCCTTCTCCAGTTGGATCTGAGAATGGGATTACTGGTGATTCAGTCTAGGAAGGACTTTCAGATATTAGACTGGGTAGTGCCCAAAAGTCTGAATAGTTTCTGAGCAGTAGCATTCCAGGCAAAAGGGAGGCAATGACATTCTCTCTGCCTCTCCAACCAAGTTCAAAACCAAGAAGGTAAAACATGGTACTTCTACTTCCTGTCACTGTATTCCTTCCTTACCTGGTATATAGACTGTCCTGTTACAAACACAATGAAAGAAGGACATTTAATATGGTATCACATGTATAATTTAAAATATGACATAAACAAACATATCTATGAAACAAAAACAGATTCACAGATATAAAGAACAGACTTGTGTTTGCAAAGGTGGAGGAAGAGGAGGCAAAGACTATGAGTTTGGGATTAGCAGATGCAGACAATTATATATAGGATGGGTAACCAAAAAGGACCTACTGTAAAACACAGGGAACTATATTCAAAATCCTGTAATAAACCATAATGGAAAAGAGTAAGAAAAAGAATATGTATGAATAACTGAGTGACTGTACAGCAAAAGTTAAACACAACATTGTAAATCAACGATTTTGTTATTTAGTCACTAAGCTGTGTCCAACTCTTTGTGACCCCATGGACTGCAGCATGATAGGCTTCCTTGTCCTCCACTATCTCCTGCAGTTTGCTCAGATGCATGTCCATTGAGTCGGCGATGCCATCTAACCATCTCATCCTCTGTCTCCCCCTTCTCCTCCTGCCTTCAATCTTTCTCAGTGTCAGGGTCTTTTCCAATGAGTCAGCTCTCTGCATCAGGCGGCCAAAGTGTTGGAGCTTCAGCATCAGTCCTTCCAACGAATATTCAGGGTTGATTTCCTTTATATATCAATAATTTTTTTTAAAAGGAAGTCTATTTGCACTGTTGTTCATAATATCAAGAAAGTAGAACACTATGTAACAATGGGACCTTAATTAAATGCATTATGCTATATTCCACACAATGAAATCTTATCCAGTCTTTAAAATGACATTGTATTTTTATTATTATCTAGGGTGAAACAGATCACCAGCCCAGGTTGGATGCATGAGACAAGTGCTCGGGCCTGGTGCACTGGGATGACCCAGAGGGATCAGGCAGAGAGGGAGGTGGGAGGGGGGATCGGGATGGGGAATACATGTAAATCCATGGCTGATTCATGTCAATGTATGACAAAACCACTACAATATTGTAAAGTAATTAGCCTCCAACTAATAAAAATAAATGAAAAAAAAAAATAAAATGACATTGTAGAAGAAAATACTACTGCAGTAATAGTAGCCAAAGCTAGTCCTATTGATATAAACCCTGTACTTCTACTTGTCAGGTACTATTCTAACTACTTGACAAATGTTGACTCACTTAAATTTTCACAACAACTGTTTGAATTAGGAACAATTAATATTCCCATTTTTCAGACAAGGAAACTGCAGTACCTTTATTAATTAAAGGACATGCCTAAGGGTCACACAGCAAGTAAATAACAAAGCTGGTATTCAAATCCAGACAGGCTAGCTGCCGAGTCCACACTGCTAACCGTATGATGACAAAGGAAACTTACTCATTTATCAGTAAGGGAGAAAAGCCAGGTTAAAATGAAAAAAAAAAAGGTTGGCAAGTGTGATTCCAATTCTATATCAAACATTTTAAAAAATCATCTGACTATATTATTACAGAAAAAATTACTGTAATGATACATGCCATAGTGTTAACAATGACAGATCCGAGTTTAAATGATTCTTAATTCCCTCTTTATAATATTCTGAATTGTCTACATTTTCTGTAATACATACTTATTGACTATTTTAATGAGGAAAAAATTGTTTAAACAAAACCATCTCTTGGGGAAATCAACTCAATAATTGTGACCTTTATGCAAGGCCTCCTGATATGAAAGCAAGGAGAGCAGTCACATCCTACAGAAAATGTTCAACAACATGCCCAGATCACATCATGCCAACCATCTTGCCTCAGAGAAAAGTGAGCTTCAAACTTATTAATGCATAAATCCAGTGCATGGGAGGTGAGCTCTGCAGAGCAGCAAGCAGATGTTAGAAAGCTGAAGCTGGCAGGGACCTCAAACTTCTTGAATCTATGCCCTCATTTGGTAGAGACTGAGGCTTGAGACATTACGCATAGGAAGATGGTTAACTGGGAGGCCCTTATAGAAAAATGGCATTATCCTCAAGAAACAGAATTCAGCGGGAAATTTCACAAGTCATTTAAAATTTAGTCACAAAAAGTCATGGCAATAGCAAGAGGGCATTTGAGAAGATTTTTTACTCTTTCTGTGGCCACGAAAGTTTGCTCTGAGTAAGCTCTGTGAGTGTATTATAGCAAAGATTCATGCATATAATTTGGGAGAGTTCAAAATGAGCTATAACTGAGAAGAATCTACCGCAGATGATGACATGGACACATAGCCTTCTTTTCCCAGGCTACACCCTCTGACAGGGCTGGGTTACAGACAATCTCCCCGAAGGTGCCAGTGGAGGTAACCCAGCGTTCTTGGACTTCCACTCTAGTCTGGATTCCCTGAGGGAAGGGTAAATTGAAAAACCAAGTCTCCCAACCAGCCCCACCCTTCCAAGACATCATGGTGACTCATGGGAGGATGGTAGAGAGAGCTGACAATCTCTAAGCAACATGGTTTTTCAAAACTTGACCTTTTCAACAGCTACTCCCAGGAACAGGGCCAATTAGTGAGTCCTGCAGATAGAGCAGCCTGTCCTAACAGCTCCCTTCCCAGCTGCATGCCTTCCAGTATCTCTTGCTGATTCCAGGTCTTGAGTCTCCCTAGCTGTGTGGATCACAAAAAACTGTGGAAAATTCTTCAAGAGATGGCAATACTAGACCACCTTACCTGTCTCCTGAGAAATCTGTATGCAGATCAAGAAGCAACAGTTAGAACTGGACATGGAACAACAGACTGGTTCTAAATCGGGAAAGGAGTATGTTAAGGCTGTATATTGTCACCCTGCTTATTTAACTTATATGCAGAGTACATCATGTGAAATGCCGGCCTGGATGAAGCACTAGCTGGAATCAAGATTGCTGAGAGAAATATCTATAACCTCAGATATGCAGACGGAGAGGGCGATGGCACCCCACTCCAGTACTCTTGCCTGGAAAATCCCATGAACGGAGGAGCCTGTGGTAGGCTGCAGTCCTTGGGGTTGCTAAGAGTCGGACACGACTGAGCGACTTCACTTTCACTTTTCACTTTCATGCATTGGAGAAGGAAATGGCAACTCACTCCAGTGCTCTTGCCTGGAGAATCCCAGGGACGGGGGAGCCTGGTGGGCTGCCATCTATGGGGTCACACAGAGTCAGACACGACTGAAGCGACTTAGCACCCAGCAGCAGCAGATATGCAGATGACACCACCCTTATGGCAGAAAGTGAAGAAGAACTAAAGAGCCTCTTGATGAAAGTGAAAGAGAAGAGTGAAAAAGTTGGCTTAAAACTCAACATTCAGAAAACTAAGATCATGGCATCTGGTCCCATCACGTCAAGGCAAATAGATAGGGAAACAATGGAAACAGTGACAGACTTTATTTTTGGGGGCTCCAAAATCACTGCAGATGGTGATTGCAGTCATGAAATTAAAAAATGCTTGCTCTTTGGAAGAAAAGCTGTGACCAAACTAGACAGCATATTAAAAATCAGACATTACTTTGCCAACAAAGGTCCGTCTAGTCAAAGCTATGTATTTTTCAGTAGTCATGTATGGATGTGAGAGTTGGACTATAAAGAAAGCTGAATGCTGAAGAATTGATGCTTTTGAACGGTGGTGTTGGAGAAGACTCTTGAGAGTCCCTTGGACTGCAAGGAGATCCAACCAGTCCATCCTAAAGAAAATCAGTCCTGAATTTTCATTGGAAGGACTGATGCTGAAGCTGAAACTCTAGTACTTTGGTCACATGATGTGAAGAACTGACTCATTGGAAAAGACCCTGATGCTGGGAAAGATTCACCAACTCGATGGACATGAGTCTGAGCAAGCTCTGGGAGTTGGTGAAGGACAGGGAAGCCTGGCATGCTGCAGTCCACAGGGTTGCAAAGAGTCAGACACGACTGAGCGACTGAACTCAACTGGCTCAGTGATGATGTACCACCTCTAGAGGGCAGCTCAGAGCAGGGCTTTAACTGAGTTCCGGAATGACAGCACCACAGATTTTAAAGAAACTGTTCAAATGTCCTGGAGTACATTAATGAAACAAGCCTACACTCTTCTACAGAATGTCACAATTTTCACTGCCTTCTCAAGTCATTTGCAGAACTCTTGGACTTCTGTGTACAGACCAAAAATGTATACAAGTATTTAAACTAAATGGAACTATTTGATAAGAGTTGCTAGTCTTACAAAGAAAGAACTGAGAGGTTCCAAAGGGAAGGATTGTTTTTCAGCTGAGATAGTGAACAAGGCATTCATTGAGGAGATGGCCTTTGAGCTGGGCCTTACAGATGGACCTAAATAAGAAGAGATACAGCAGAACAGGAATGCCTAGACAGTGAGAAATGTTTGAACAAGATTTTGAAGCTATGAAAGAGTCAGCACAGCAAAACGAGAAGTTGTTTTTTCTAAGACTGAGGTGTCCTATATCCAAGCCAAGACCTGAGAAGAGAACAATATTTTATCAAATCTAAGATGGCACAAATGTATCAATTGCAAGATGCACTCTGATTTCAGAGATGTTTTCATCATTTAAAAAATGTGTTTTACATTTCTCCATAGAAGAAATACAGATGTCCAACCAAAATATGAAAAGATGCTCAACATCACTAATTATTAGAGAAATGCAAATCAAAACTACAATGAGGTATCATTTCACACCAGTCAGAAGGGCCATCATCAAAAAGTCTACTAACAATAAAGGCTGGAGAGGGTGTACAGAAAAGGGAACCCTCCTGCACTGTGGGTAAGAATGTAAATTGGTACAACCACTATGGAAAACAGTCTGGAGGTTCTTTAAAAAACTAAAAACAGAACTATCATTTAACCCAGCAATTCCACTCCTAAGCATACATCCAGAGAAAATCAGAATTTGAAAGGACACATGCACCCCAACGTTCACTTCAGCACTATTTACAATAACCAGGACATGGAGGCAACGTAAATGTCCATCAACAGAAGACTGGATAAAGAAAATGTGGTAGATATATACAATGGAATATTGTTCAGCCATAAAAAGGAATGAAACTGCATCATTTGCAGAGACATGGATGGGCCCAAAGATTGTCATAAAGAGTGAAGTAAGCCTGAAAGACAACAACAAATATTGTGTATTAACACATATATGTGGAATCTGGAAAAACGCTAAAGATTATCTTATTTGGAAAGCAGAAATAGACACATGAACATGGGGAACAAACATGGATACCAAGGGGGGATGAGAGGGTGGGAGGAATTGGGAGACTGGGATTGATATATACCACTACTATGTATAAAATAGGTAACTAATGAGAAACTGCTATATAGCACAGGGAACTCTGTTCATTGCTCTGTGGTGATGGAAAGGGAAGGAAATCCAAAAAGCGGTGATATACGTATACATATGGCTGATTTACTTTGCTACGCAGCAGAAATTGACACAGCAGTGTGAAGCAACTATATTCAAATAAAAGAAATAGATGGATAAACTGTGGTATGTTCATGGGGTGACATGTTATTTATCAATAAAGGAAATGAATGCTGAATAGCACAGGATACAGCAGAACTTTAAAGCATACTGCTAAGTGAAAGAAGCCAGTCTGAGAAACTATAAGTTTATGATTCGTACTCTTTGACATTCTAGAAAAGGCAAGACTTTGGAGAGAGCAAAAAGATCAGTAGTTGCTAGGAAGTTCAGGTGGCTAGAGTGAGGTGGGGAATGGATGACTAGGTGGAACACATGGGATTTTTTAAGGCAGTGAAATGATTCTGTATGATACTGTAATTGTGGATTCATGTAATTATCCAGATGCAACCTATGGACTTCTGTTACAATTAATGTATCAGTATTGGTTAATCAATTGAAGTAAACATAGTATATTATAGCATGTTTATTTATAAGAGGAGAAACAGTGGGGAGGGCAATGACAGGGTGTAAAGGAACTCTTTGTACTTTCTACTCAATCATTCTATAAACCTAAAACTGCTTGAAAATACAGACAATTAAATAAAATAACATCACTAACAAAAAACAAGTGTCTTAGAATAGATGAAACACAATTAGTAAGGGTCATAAAGGTCAGTAAGGTCTTAAAAATCAGATAGGAAGGGTAAATGGTAAGGAAGGGGGACCCTAGAAGGCTTCTGAGCAGGGTTGTGATGTTTTATGAAAATTGCTCTAGTTTCTGCAAGGAGGCCAAGGTGAGAGCTATGTTGTGCTAAAGCCACTGCATTAGTTCAGGGCCAAAGGAGCTAGAGGGGTGGCGATAGGAACTTAAAGGTCAGACATAAGAGATATTTTCAAGGAAAACCCAAGTGAGTCAACCACATAGACATGCTGAATGAGAGAGGAGTCAAAGATGAATTCCAGATGGGTAATGAGGAAGAATGTGTTATGCCTGTCATATTTTATGTTTCCAACTTATGTTTTCTTCTTGCATGTTTTTTCCTTTCCTGATTTTGTCTAGATAGTAACTTCTGTAATTCCTTTTCTTCTCTATTTACTGTTTTAAAATTTTGTATTTCTATTTTTATAGTGATAATGGTGGCTCTTACATATTTAAGCCTACATTTTTATACAGACACAAAAAATTAATAGCTACTTCTTCTCAAACGGAATGGAATATTTAATTGATTTTTCTTTCCTTGTCCATCCACACCCTCATCCCTACCCCTTTCAGGCTTTGCTGATATTATTACATTTAGAATTTTATTTGGGTGCTAGACTTAGGCACGTTTCATATCTAGTCATGTGTTAATTAATTATGCTATAAAAGGCAAAGGAGAAAAGGAAAGATATACCCATCTGAATGCAGAGTTCCAAAGAATAGCAAGGAGAGATACAAAAGCCTTCCTAAGAGATTGGTGAAAAGAAATAGAAGAAAACAATAGAATGGGAAAGACCAGAGATTGCTTCAAGAAAATTAGAGATACCAAAGGAACATTTCATGCAAAGATGTGCTCAATAAAGGACAGAAATAGTATGGACCTAACACAAGAGAAGGCAATGGCAACCCACTCCAGTACTCTTGCCTGGAAAATCCCATGGACGGAGGAGCCTGGTAGGCTGCAGTGCACGGGGTCGCGAAGAGTAGGACTTCACTTTCACTTTTCACTTTCATGCATTGGAGAAGGGAATGGCAACCCACTCCAGTGTTCTTGCCTGGAGAATCCCAGGGACAGCGGAACCTGGTGGGCTGCCATCTATGGGGTCGCACAGAGTCAGACATGACTGAAGTGACTTAGCAACAGCAGCAGCAACAGAGGCAGAAGATATTAAGTGGGGCAAAAATACACAGAAGAACTATACAAAAAAAGATCTCAATGATCCAGATAACCATGATGGTGTGATCACTCACATAGTGCCACACATCCTGGAATGTGACGTCAAGTGGGCCTTAGGAAGCATCACTATGAACAAAGCTAGTGGAGGTGATGGAATTCCAGTTGAGCTGTTTCAACTCCTAAAAGATGATGCTGTGAAAGTGCTGCACTCAATATGTCAGCAAATTTGGAAAACGCAGCAACAGCCATAGGACTGGAAAAGGTCAGTTTTCATTCCAATCCCAAAGAAAGGCAATGCCAAACAATGTCTAAACCACTGCACAATTGCTCTCATCTCACACACTAGCAAAGTAATGCTTAAAATTCTTCAATCTAGGCTTCAACAGTATGTAAGCCTAGAACTTTCAAATGTTCAAGCTAGATTTAGAAAAGGCAGAGGAACCAGAGAACAAATTGCCAACATCCACTGGATCATAGAAAAAGCAAGAGAATTCTAGAAGAACATCTACTTCTGCTTCATTGACTATGCTAAAACTTTTGACTGTGTGGATCACAATGAACTGTGGAAAATTCTTCAAGAGATGGGAACCAGACCATCCTACCTGCCTTCTGCGAAACCTGTATGCAGGTCAAGAAGCAACAGTTAGAACTGGACATCGAACCACAGACTGGTTCCAAATCGGGAAAGAAGTACATCAATGCTGTATATTGTCACCCTACTTATTTAACTTATATGCAGTGTATATCACTAGAAATGCCAGGCTGGATGAAGCACTAGCTGGAATCAAGATTGTTGGGAGAAATATCAATAATCTCAGATATATGGAAGAAAGTGAAGAAGAACTAAAGAGCCTCTTGATGAAAGTGAAAAAGGAGAGTGAAAAAGCTGGCTTAAAACTCAGCATTCAAAAAATGAATATCATGGCATCCAGTCACATCACTTATGGCAAACAGATGAGGAAACAATGGAAACAGTAAGAGACTTTATTTTCTTGGGCTCCAAAATCAGTGCAGATGGTGACTGCAACCACAAAATTAAAAGACATTTGCTCCTTGGAAGAAAAGCTATGACCAACCTAGACAGCATATTAAAAAGCAGAGACATCACTTTGCCAACAAAGGTCTGTCTAGTGAAAGCTTTGGTTTTTCCAGTAGTCATGCATCTAGTCATACGTGGCCATAAAGAAAGCTGAGCACTGGAGAATTGATGCTTTTGAACTGTGGGTTTGGAGAAGACTCTTGAGAGTCTCTTGGACAGCAAGGAGATCAAACCAGTCAATCCTAAAGGAAATCAATCCTGAATATTAATTGGAAGGACTGATGCTGAAGTTCCAATACTTTGGCCATCTGATGTGAAGAGCTGTCTCATTAGAAAAGACCTGATGTTGGAAAGACTGAATGCAAGAGAAGAGGACGACAGAGGAAGAGATGGTTGGATGGTATCACTGATTCAATGGACATGAGTTTGAGCAAGCTCCAGGAGATGGTGAAGGACAGGGAAGCCTGGCATGCTGCAGTTCATGGGGTCACAAAGAGTTGGACATTACTGAGTGACTGAACAACAAATGCAAAATACTCCCCCCAAACAGGATCACTTTCAAGCCATGAAAAATATATTAAAACTTATGGAGACTTCTACTCCAAGGCCTGCTATGAATTTCAGTTTATGGTCCATGTTGTGCTAATTCCTAATAACTCCTAACTACCTCTTAATTGTTGCAACTTTTAATACTGCTGTAATTTATGTTTTCCTAATTTTTTTTTAGCTTTACTGCTCTTAAAACTCTGACTGATTTAGCATATGTCTTATTCTTACCCCAAGATGCATGTTTCTAGAATAAAGTGTAGAGTTTTAATTGCTGCACCTTAATGAAACCATGAGAGATATTCAGAAGGAGCACAGAAATATAATAAAGTGCTTGAGGAGCAAGGGCTGTTGCTGTGTAGGGACCAACAATAATCATTAGGGATATTATGTTTGGGAAAAAAATGACTTCTAGGTTACAGGTTTTGAAATCAAGAGGCAAAGACGAGGTGAGTTTACTGGTAGAATACTTACACTAATATTAGAATATTTTATGAAAACTTTTAAGAAAAGAAAAATTAAAGCTGTTGAGTTTCACAAGTTATTTTCCTAGACACCTTCTTTTGCCTCTTCATGTCTAATCGTTATCCTTCTCTGCCCTGCTCTGGCCCTGGGAGGCTGACTAATATGGACAGTATCAACAAATTCCCTTTCCCTCTGGCCAGGGTTGGGTCTGGCCAGTGAGGTGGTGATGAGAAGCCCAGAGGAAGGAGACGGGGAGGTCGAGGGGAGTGAGGTTGGGATATTTGTTCCCCAGCTCGCTCTCTACCATGCTGTGCAGGGTTGGCTGAGTCTATCTACTGCAAGTTGCCACTCTTGTCAGACAGCTCTCTCCATAGTCTTTCTGGGTTCTGGGAAACATATCCTCCCTTGCCCACTCAAGACTTGTGGGCAGTAACAGCTCCCTATTGTGCTCCCCAGATACGTTTATCCCTTGTTGATGTCTATAAACTTTGCCCATATCTTGTAAATAGTGCGTTTACTAACTTCCTTCAATTGAATGGAGTATGCAATCCATGTCCAGACACATGCTGGACCCTGACTGACACATTATTGCATCTAGAGATCCCTCCACCCAAGAAATAGTAATAGTAGAAAGTGCAAATGTAAAAATGTGACCATGGTTAAAAGAGATGACCCTGACTTTGGTCACTATGTACCATTTTGAGATTGTATTATTGGAACCAGGGGATACCAGTTGGGCTGGGTGGTTGAGTGAATATAGGCTTTTGCTTTTAGAGAATGGATATTTCTACCATCAATAATCTTGAGACATGGTTAATCCCCATGTAGGAAAAAAAGTGATACTATGTACTGTGGAAGGAGGGGCTTCCATGTGTCTCTGGATTAAGGATCCATTTGTCCCTAGACCTTGAAATATGAAGAGCAGGTTTGTGCGGGTGGTTAGCTATTTTCAGGGCAGTAGCATCATTAAGCTTCTGTTTTTGTCAGGAATGGCAGTAGAGACAACAGCAGCTCAGAGACGAAAATAATCAGCACTTGAGGTCTTGGGGTAAGGTACCCGTAGCCTGGAAAAGCCTTGTATCTACTTCTTAGCCACACTGAAAAGTGGAAAGTATTATCAGGATGTTCTATTCAGACCAAAGGGACGAGTTTCTTTTTCCCGAAGCTAAAGTGGGGGCAACAGTGGGCATTGGTGGAGAGAACTAAGTCCATGACAGAGAACACTCCTGAAGGTCAACGCAGCAAGGAGAAGGCCAGAGGGGACACTTGGGAAAGCTCTATTTCAGAGAGCTTTATATACCAACAAAGGTAGTACAAAGTTTCAGATATTGTTGAGGGCACTTTGAGAGAAGTGAATTTCCAGCACACAGGCCGGTAGGAGAGAATGCTGTCATAATTTTAGTATAAAATGAAAGGATCCTTTCCATTGTAAGTCATAGACTGTGAAGTTGGGAGTACATTGGTTGCAGAAATAGCTTCCATAGGGTCAGGTAAACCCTATCTTTAGTGGACTGATAGCAGTTTACTTATGGAAAGTGAAACATATTCCTGAGGACTGATACTGAAGAAACCAAGATTCCCTTCCACAAAACTCCCTTTGAACTTCTGCTTCAGTCAGAATGCAAGATTAGATGGGTATGGCAACATTTATGGATTTTGTTTTCATTGAGGTTCTGCAATTCACTTTTCCCTGTACTAGAGACAGGAATAGTTCTTGGAGCTTTCACAGGGCTGATGTGACGCCTGATTCCTATTTTGGTTTAAAGGAACTTAGACTCTCATTAGTGGCCAAATCAACTCTCAGTAGTCATATGAACCTTGCACGTTTACTAAGAACTTGCCCTCTGCTCTGGCAAGAAGTAAGGGCCCTATGTGCCAGCTAAAAGCACATCACCTGACAAACTCTAATATAACGTGAAGCCTGGACTCAGTTTATGTAAGCAGTATACCCAGGTATCATCTAAAAAATATTGTTATGTTATTAGCTTGGATCAGATACACTTCTCAAGATTTTTTAAATGTATCAAGAGTAGCTTCACATATTAAGAGTTCTGTAAAAGCTCAAGAAGAGAAATTACTGAGAAATAAATATCAACTCTCATAGGAAAAATAATTCCTCCTGTCCTTGGAAAACGTTAATCAAACTTATAACGGGGTCCAGCTAGCTTAGCACCTCAAGATGATAACCTGGGATAAAGAGAAACTGATACTTAAGGTTTTAACATAAACTTTCCTATGAACCAGATCCTCCTGAATATGGTTAGAGTCTGAAATGTCAGGCTTTCTCCTGTCTACTACCACCAATTATGTATAACTGGGTTCAAATATTCTACCTCAGGGACATTTTGTTTCTCCACAAGCATAAACATTCCTCTCTTCCCAGGAACTTGTGAACCCTCCTCAAGGAGTTTTTTGCCATGTGAGGGAGGGAGACCCCACGTGGTCTGATGTACCTAATCTGTTCCTGTGACATCTGATGGAAGAGTGCATCTGCACGGCTCCCTTGCCTCCCTGTCCTCTTTCGACCTTCCTGTTTAAACTTGAAGTTATCTCCAAGAGCATGTGACTCAAGCAGCATGGGATCAGGGATCAGGGCTGAAATATTATAGACACAGTGGATCAGCAGCCAAGGCGCAGTTCCTCTGACTCAGGCTACGCAGTGTTCTGAGGTTTCGTTTTCTGGCAGCCATGTCACTCAGACCGTAATGGCTTTGTAACTCTGAGGAGTAATTCTGAATTACAGCATGGCAAGATTCCTGATGGATGAGCTCATTTTCTGGGTGTACTATTTGGGCACATTATGTCAACTATATTAACTTGAATAAAACCTGCAAGAAAGAGGAGGGTTTTGTTTCTAATTTAGTTCATCTTAACTCTGTTAAGGTTGTGATTCCATTGCTCATCCTGACTAGCATGTGGTTACAGGGATGGCAAAGTGTTTCCTGTATCAAGAGGTCAGACATCCTAACATTGCCTCTTTGTTGGCACTGTAGGATAGGTGTTGGCTGTCTACCATTCAATATCTACTATATCTTCAATATCAATGTTACAAAAGGAAATGTCTATGAGGACATTCAGAAAACTGAACACAGGCATGGGCTTTCAAGACTCTAGTCTATTTCTACAACAAGCAAGTTAGACTAGTCTTCATACCAGTTTGCCCACAGCAGAGCAACAGCTTTTAGGAAAATAGGCAGATGTCTTCTTATGTGAAAACTAAATGGTAATTAATTTTAGTCAAACAGTCAAAGTATGCTGAAAGGGCAAAAACCTGACTCCTGGCAACTTTAAACTTTTTTTCAGATTTTTTTTTCTCAGAACAGACCTCATCAGAATTGGCTTCTTCCCTTAAAGCAATTCTCTTAATTGACTTTGAGGTTAATTATAGTACAAATGTGGCCAAAGGGCAATAGATCTGCACTGATGGAAGTATTTCAAGGAACACGTGGCAGAAACTTACCTAGATTGTTGCTTTAGTTCTGTCTGTCCAGGAGCAGAGGTCAGTTGGCTAAAACACCTTTGCTGTCAATAACTTTATGCCCTTTGAGTCTTCAGAGAATTCTCCTTAGAGGCTCACAGGGATGTGCTCCTCCTACTAAGAAAATGTTCATTGCATTAATGCCATGGGTTTTTCCCTTCAGAAGTAAATTTAGGAAAACAGTTTATCAATTTCTTAAAAGGTTAAACAGAGTTTATTGTGTGACCCAGTAGTTCCATCCCAGGTATATAACCAAAAGAATTGAAACAGGTACTCAAACAAACACTTATATATGAATTTCATAGTAGCATTATTCACAATAACCAACAGGGGGAAACAACCCATCAATAGATGAATGGATAAACAAATTATGGTATACACGTATAACAGATGGAGGAGGGCATGGCAACCCACTTCATCCTCATGGACAGAGGAGTCTGATGGGCTACAGTCCTTGGGGTCGCAAAGAGTTGGACATAACTAAAGCAACTTAGTATGTACACAGGCACATATAACAGAATATTATTCAGTCATAGAAAAAGGAATGAAGTGCTGATAATGGTACAATGTGGACAAACCTTGAAAACACTGTGTCCAGTGAAAGAAGTCAGATACAAAAGTAACATTCTATATGAATCCATTTATATGATTTACAGAATAGGTAAATTTATAAGACAAAGAACAGACTGATGGTTACCAAAATCTGGAGGGAGGGAGGTATGGGATTTTTTTTTTTTTGACTTGTGCCGGGTCTTCGTTGCTCTCCACAGACTTTCTCTAGTCGCAACAAGCAGGGGCCACTCTTTGTGGCAGTGCGTGGGCTTCCCATTGCAGTGGCTTCTCTTTGGCACTAGTGGTAAAGAACCTGCCTGCCGATGCAGGAGACATAAGAGGCATGGGTTCAATACCTGGGTTGGGAAAATTCCCTGGAGTAGGAAATGGCAACCCACTCCAGTTTTCTTGCCTGGAGAATCCCATGAACAGAGGAATCTGGCAGATTACGGTCCATAGGGTTGCAAAGCGTCAGACATGACTGCAGTGACTTAGCACGCACATACTCTTGTTGTGGAGCACAGGCTCTAGGAGCGTGGGCTTCAGTAGTTGTGGCTCATGGGCTGAGTTGCTAAGCATCACCATATGATCTTCCCAGACCAATGTGTTCCCTGCATTGGAAGGCAGATTCCTATCCACTGTGCCACTAAGGAAGTCTAGTAGGGGATTTCTTAATGGGGCAATGAAAATATTGTAGAACTTGGCATAGATGCTAGTTACACAATATTGTGAATGTACTAAATGCCACTGGATTCTTCACTATAAAATGGCTAATTTTATGTTATGTGAATTTCACCTTAATAAAAGTTCAATTATCTGCATTACATGCTGTGCAACTCAGAATATCCTTTGATCCGAGGCAACAGGACTATAAGTCACAGGGAGTGAAACAAGGGTTTGGACCAGTTACTAACAATGAGAATCTACTTCAGCCACCTGTAATGTTCCAGATTCATAAAGAGGAGCCTGACAGTTCACCAAGGAGAGAAATGATACCTAGTCCTCATATTTGTTGGCAGCTGCTTCAAAATAGAAGAGGCATTCATCTCTCTGACAGCAATGGCACTTGAGATTCCATTTTTATCATGCTTTACAAAAATGTGTTTTCAATTGAAAACTGATGCTCTGCTTTGTATGAAAAAAAAATCTTGCAATTGGTGATGTGCAGAAGAAAAATGACCTATTTCTACTTGTACATTCCACTGCATTTAAATTCTTAGTGCAAAGATAAAGCCAAGAATTCTCTGCTTCTCAGGGTCAGAGGTGTCAGAATTGCCATTAACCATAAAATCAGAGGGGCAGCAATGGTAATTAAGTCTTCGGGAAACAGACCAGTGAGGACTCGGGGCAGGGGGGAGGGGGAAGAAGACAATGATATAGGGATTTAGTATTTAAGGGATAGAATCACATGGAATGGTGATTATCTGTCCTCTCTTTCAAAGGAAAGAGGAAATAAGTCTAAATATACAGATAGGCTTCTATTCAGCATTAATGTGTTCTTGCTGCAAGGATTAAAAGAACCTGAAATAAGGCACCAAGGAGGGCTACCACATTTCTTTAGGAGATATTTAAACTCTGGGAAGCTGATGGACGTGATGAGTTCTGAAGTGACAGTTTACTTCTCTGACTCTAGGGAAGCTGTCACAGATCAGAATCTTTTTTCTCTTTAGAAAAAGGCATCTATCTGTCTGATGTCTTAATAGACCTCTCTACCTGTATGTAACATAATTCCTTCATGATTACTTTCTTGTCCTAATCTTAGTGGGGATAAGGAACAAAGACATTATTCAAAATACAATCTTTCAAACAGTTGAAGCTGATTGCAATAAGCTCATCTCCACCTCAGATAAGTTTTGCATTCTCTGGGTAAAAGAATACTAGTTCTTAACTTGATCATCTGTGGCATTCTTATCATTATTCTAAACCTTTTTATTGTAGTCCAAAATCACCTTTATGATTGGGCAGCCTAACTTTAGAAAAGAAGCAGAAGTGCCATCTGAATAAACAGGCAAACAAACCCAGGATGTATATGAGTTGTTCACTTACTTGGTTCCTAGGATAGTGGTTACTGTTCTATGGACCACAAAAATGCCTTCATTATCGAGAAGATGCAGCATGCAGTAAAGGGCCAAGGGATGGCCAGGGAACAAGGAGGAGGAGCCACTGGGTAATCTATTAGAAAATAACTGGCCCTGCAGGTAACAATTCCTCAAATTAAATATTAAGAACTCAACTGGCCTTGCCTTATTCTTTTCCTACTTTCACGTTTCACAAGGCCAAAGGCAAAAAAATAACAGACCCAGAGCCAATGTACAGTAGAACTGAAGTTAGAATCCAGGAGAACTTTACTGCCAATCTAGTGCTCAGTCCACTAAAGTAGGTAGGCTGCCCAAACATGGAAGCCCAGTTAACATAATAAATAGATTGTGATGGTGTTCACATAAGCACTCTGCAAAAAATATCCTGTAATCTCATTTTGGTAGTAATTTGATGTTTAGATCAAATTGACATCTCCACACTTCTTCAAGCATGAAATATGTTATAAAGACTTATTGTTGCTTCATAAAACAATAATGCAAGCAAGACCATAAACTTAAACATTTGAATAACAAGTAATTCTCACGACACTTGCATTTATTACTTTTATGGGTCTGTATGGCACAGAGGTTATGGTGGTGATTTACCAGGTGTGAAGTCTCTGAATACCTGTTTGGTGCGGGAAAATGTCAGCCTGTAGATCAAAGTCACATGATACACTCGGTTGTAAGATTCTAGTGTTAGAGCCTCAGGTCAAAGGCTAGACTTGCTCCTATACTTTTCACTTTTCACCTTCCAGGAGAATTACAGTGCATCGTACTTATGAGTTGCTAACAAAATTCTCAGCTAGATCTGAGTCATTTAGAAAACAAATGGCTGGAAAACAGGAAACAAAGCATGATGAAATTTATTTTCAAATGGAAAATTGTAATTGGCTCATTTTGAAGGGAGAAAGAAAGAACATAACTCATCAAGAGAGCAGAAGATAAATTATGAAAAATGAAATGGAGAATTCAGACAAGAAATAAGATGGGTTTACCTCAAAGCATATCTAAAATCCAATTTTTAAAAATAGAATATTATAAACACTCAGAACCAGTCCTTCTGAGTGAAAAGGAACTTCTAGACAAAAGGCAGCCCTGGAATACAGAGGCTCTGGCACACTCTTGTTTTCTGTCACCATGGAGGAGTATAGCTCCATGTTGATCCTGGGGTTATAAATGTTTATAAGCATAGGTCTGGGTAGGCAGTAGTTTTCAGCTTCACACAAGCCATTTGGAGGACCCTTGGGAGGTCACTGGGTCATATCCTTATGCAACAAGGACTTGACCTACTGAAACACTAGGGGTGAGTCCTAACAGTACCAAGACTGGGCATTGAGGGAACAAGCCATGCTGAGCACAGACGATGGCAATCTGGATGGGCTGCACAGTCAATAGAAGTCATTCAAACAAGAGGATACCAAGAGTGATCCTAGAGGTCAAGCCAAGATGAGAACCAAGATGAGGAACCAGATGTCAGAGCCAAGGGCAGAGCTTAAGCCCCGTGGCAATATTCAATTACTTGGGGCTGAGACAGTGACCTTTTCATGCTGTTCATGGGGTTTTCAAGGCAAGAATACTGAAGTGTTTTGCCATTCCCTCCGCCAGTGGATCACGTTCTGTCAGAACTCTCCACCATAACCCATCCATTTTGGGTGGCCCTACACGGCATGGCTCAAAGTTTCATTGAGTTAGACAAGGCTGTGGTCCATGTGATCAGTTTGTTTAGTTTTCTGAGATTGTGGTTTTTATTCTGTCTGCCCTCTGATGGATAAGGATAAGAGGCTTATGGAAGCTTCCTGATGGGAGAGACTGACTGAGGGGGAAACTGGGTCTTGTTCTGATGGCAGGCAATAAAGGACAGAAATGGTATGGACTTAACAGAAGCAGAAGATATTAAGAAGAAGTGGCACGAATACACAGAAGAACTATACAAAAAAGATCTTCACGACCCAGATAATCACGATGGTGTGATCACTCACCTAGAGCCAGACATCCTGGAATGTGAAGTCAAGTGGGCCTTAGGAAGCATCACTATGAACAAATCTAGTGGAGGTGATGGAATTCCGGTTGAGCTATTTCAAATCCTGAAAGATGATGCTGTTAAAGTGTTGCACTCATATGCCAGCAAATTTGGAAAACTCAGCAGTGACCACAGGACTGAAAAAGTCAGTTTTCCTTCCAATTTCAAAGAAAGGCAATACCAAAGAATGCTCAGACTACCATACAATTGCACTCATCTCACACACTAGCAAAGTAATGCTCAAAATTCTCCAAGCCAGGCTTCGACAGTACATGAACCATGAACTTCCGGATGTTCAAGAAGGATTTCGAAAAGGCAGAGGAACCAGAGATCAAATTGCCAACATCTGTTGGATCATCAAAAAAGATAAATAGTTCCAGAAAAATGTTTACTTCTGCTTTATTGAATATGCCAAAGCCTTTGACTGTGTGGATCACAACAAACTGTGGAAAATTTTTAAAGAAATGGCAATACCAGACCACCTGACCTACCTCCTGAGAAATCTGTATGCAGGTCAAGAAGCAACAGTTAGAACTGGACATGGAACAACAGACTGGTTCCAAATTGAGAAAGGAGTATATCAAGGCTGTTTATTTTTACCCTGCTCATTTAACTTATATGCAGAGTACATCATGAGAAATGCTGGGCTGGATGAAGCACAAGCTGGAATCAAGACAGCTGGGAGAAATATCAATAACCTCAGATATGCAGATGACACCACCCTTATGGCAGAGAGTGAAGAAGAACTAAAGAGCCTCTTGATGAAAGTGAAAAAGGAGAGTGAAAAAGTTGGCTTTAAGCTCAACATTCAGAAAACTAAGATCATGGCATCTGGTGCCACCACTTCATGGCAAATAGATGGGGAAACAGTGGAAACAGTAGCTGACTTTATTTTTCGGGGCTCCAAAATCACTGCAGATGGTGATTGCAGCCATGAAATTAAAAGACGCTTGCTCCTTGGAAGAAAAGTTATGACAAATCTCAACAGCATATTAAAAAGCAGAGATGTTA